>NC_037600.1:3025955-3325955 GCF_003073045.1 Pomacea canaliculata
TGGGAGAGGACCAAACCAAGCACTGCCACAAGACATCAAGAAGCGGAGTGGGGGCTGATCGGTCACACTCGCAAAAGCCAGCAGACAATTTAACAAGACAAGCTCTGGACTGGAACCCACAGGGGAGGCGCAGGGTTAAGAGACCCAGACAGACATGGAGGAGAGTTCACAGAGAGGCGGAGACAGCTGGCAGGACATGGTCCCAATAAAAAGGGACGCCCAGAACCAGGTCCGATGGCGGAGTGTGGTTGCTGCTCTATGATCCACTGAGGGCGACTAGGATCAAAAAACGAAATTATCCCCAGGTGTAAGCCCTTTCCTGACGACAAATAACCAATAACAAGCACACAGGTAACCCGGCTAATTAAATACTGATGACGTCACCAATTACACACCTATGGGGTGCGAGAATGTTAAAGTCTAACGCATTGTGCGTGCGAGATGTGGGGCGATTACTCGCTCAAATTATAGGGGCTTAGATGTACCAATTCTGTAAGTAACGTTAAAAAATGTTTAGTATATTGTCAATATTCCGAATCGTGTGTCTGACTCCACCTTTGTTATGTCGAAGTTGGACTCGACAGCGATGTAGCGTATCTTACACTGCACCTTCATGTAGTCTGAAATCAAAAAGTACACAGTGCTTGAATATAGATGCTGTCTGAAAAAACAGTTTAACAGAAATGTCATGTTGGACCAAAAATTAGAGAATCTAACTAAATTTCTGAATCTTTTTTACTTAGAATGTTGGTTTTCAAACTAACCTATTACATAAAAATGATATGTGATGATCATAAAATGATCATAAAAATGATAAGATACAGGGACCCTTTCACACTACTCAAGTAGAAATGTTGTAAACTAAAAGTATCAGCACAACTTTGGCTGAAGGAGAAGGGCAGGAAACATTCAAACATATTAAGTAGTGGTCCATAAAATAAAAATTATCTTAGAGGTCTTTGGCTGAACACGGTGTCATAAGAAGAAGCAGCTTTTCAAGTTCCTTCTCTCGGCAGGGTAATGTATTTACCTTCCTGCAGCTTTCCCGACATCACATCTTCCAGCACATCCTCAGGAAGAGGACAGCTATCTGGACACAACAATACAAAAAGTTTCGTCTTTGGTTCAGAAAGAACATAAGCTTCACTTCTTTTAAGATACTGTTAAAATATTTAGTCAGACAACTTTTGGGGAGCACCTCTTGTCTATAAATACCATTGTTTCCACAAAATGAGGGGAAGATATTCATCCTCAGTCTTTCTACAGATGATTTCAGTGCTAACTGACCTCGGTTATCTAGTTATATTAAACATCTAATAAGATAGATATTTTGCACATTTTCAGAGATCGTTCTTTATGACCATTGGATACCTACTGTTTACAAAGTCTGAAAAAAATTAACAGTACAGCAATGTCTGTTTATAATGTATAAATCTAGTTAGTTTCACTTCAATCAACAGCAAATAGCCATGAAGAGCTACCAAATAACGATCAAGTACGAACACCATCACATGGCAACACGAAACAGCCCTTAGTATGTTGTTATCATGTGATGGTGTTATGTATCTCAAAGATAAAGAACCATTATTTACGAACAGCTTTTAGCAAGGGACATCACGTGACAATAGGACAATAATAATCAGGTCAACATATGACAACGACTTGGCAACAAATCATCAAACATGACAACGTCTTAGCAACAGGGACCCCACCACAAGTATGACAGGGAATAGTAACTAGCCCGAGTCTAGTAATAAAATAATACCCCATGTTGACATAGACAAGAGATATTATGGTAGTAGACTGGTGATATATAGCATAGTAACTGCAATATGAAGGCTGTCCCCTAAAGGAAACATCGTGACAACAGTCTAGGACGAAAAAACAAAACGAAAGAAACGGCCAGAGCAGTGTACTGTAAGCTCATCATGACAACTAATCGCTAACAAGTCTTCGTACGACAACAGCCTGGTGGACTAAGAAACATCAACTATAGGCTTTACAGTAAGACTGGCAACAGCGCATGACCTCACCATCTGAGAGCTGCTGGAGGGAGTCTGGCTTAATGCAGGCCTCAGCCGCCAGGATGGTCATGTTGTGCTTCAGGTCTTCACTCGGCTCAGCTCCGTCACGTGACAAAACGAAAAAGTCCTGCGTCTGGGGGTCACAGGTATCGTCCTTTAGGAAACTGTCGCAGATGAGGATGACCATGAATTTGTTGACCGAGTATAACACCTTGAGCACCCCTGTACAAACGGTAGCGGCATATCAATCAATCAATCAATCAATCAATCAATCAATCAATCAATCAATCAATCAATCAATCAATCAGTGTCGTTGTCTTCGTCGTTAGCATTTAAACGGATTTAATAACTGCTTGTAAAAAAATACGATGAGACTTAAATTTATAGGAAATTATTTTGGATTAGAAAACTCAGACTTGCCGCCTGCTCCCGTGGAGAAACTTGCGCCGTGCGTTTCCTGTCTTTGTAATTTCATAAGAGTAGCAGGCAAGCAGTCTTCAGTTTCTTCGCTGTAAAAAAACACACACATCCACGCAAACAGAACACATTAACTCTGTAAACAAAGAATATCCAGAAATTACAGTATCTGTATTAAACTGCTAGATGAGTTTAAGGTCATCAGAACCTTTTGCATATTGCTTGACGACTTTCATGGAAAAAAAATCGAAATCCAGAGTTTATTGTCTTCCTGGGAGTACTCACTTGTAGTGACGGTACAGGACGGATATGTTGCCGTCAGATAGTTTGCTGAAATAAAATCTTGTCTTCGCTGAGAGAATTCTGTTGTGCCATTGTTTGGCCCGAAATATGCTGGTCCAAAATCCCGCGATCTGTGACATGAAAGCCATTTCAGACAAATATTTATGCAAGTAACTACAGGCAGAGAGCTATGCATCCAGCATGAGAAAGAGATAAAGAAGGACCCATGAGCAGGAACACAACAAAAAAAAAAAAGAGATCGTGCAGCGTTTGTTGAATATCTTCCGTAATAACTAGCGGTTCACAATGCCCTATCGTAACAGAGTCCTTACTAAGTTTGGACACTTGGAAAGTAATCTTTAACACAAAAATTGTGCCACTTAATTAATCGCCCATTACGCGGTAGTTTACTTTCTCACTCACCTGGTCGTCTGTGACGCCATGTTGTGATTTAATAAAATCCCTTCGGCACCCTATTGTAGAGTACCCTGAAACCGTTAGAAATGGATGTAATATTTTTAGGGGATTAGCTAACGTCGGACGTCCACAAAAGCTAAGACCTTATCTGAATGGTTCTACCACACAAGTGTTTGTTTTTGTCAGGATTGTTCGTAATATTTGCTTTGTCCGATGGCTGTGTTCTAGGACACCCAAGTCAATGTTATGCCAGTCCCAACACAGAGAGTTTGAAGTTATTCTAGAGACGTTTACACCTCGCCACAAACGCGATTGGAAACGGATATAAGGTCGATAGGTCTAGTGCTGCCACTACATTTCAAGAATGGGGACAAACAAAATGAAGCTAGATGACGTTATAGCACGTACCTATGGGGATGCCGTTGACGTAAGCAGCTGTAATGACGTCAGTTGGAATGTTGCAGACATCTGTCAACAAAAGGACGTGACATTAGGGTCACTGGCAGCATGCAGTTGTTCTGACATTTTAAAGCATTTTCTCAAATTCATGAAGCAAGGTCAATTTTAAACAAACTGATAACTGCAGCTGATTGGCTGATACATTCTCACGAGGGTTAACGCTCGTTACCTTCCCGAGTCGCCTTCAGCGTGCTGACGTCAATGCATGGTACGTTTACATGACGCAGGATCTCCTGCCTGGTGTCGTCATCTACGTGGGTGTGACGGGAGAGGAGTTCCAATGACGGGTCGACGCAATCGGCATCATCATTCAGAGAGCACCACAGGGTCATGAGATGTTCGTCGTCTGCGTACAGGATCTTCATCACTTTTGCTATTACACCAGGAGTAGGAGGAGTTTACAAATAAGTATAACTCGTAACGAATAGAAACAATTTAATTTAATTAGCAATTAAAAAGTCGTAATTCGGTCTTGTTGAATAAAATGCCATTAAGCTGTTTATTGCATAATCAGCAAACAGAATAATCCTATTGGCTTAATCAACCATCGATCAGTAGACTGTTATGTTTTCCTAATTAAATAATAATTAACAACAAATTTTGCAACTCTGCTTAACAAACAATTTTAGCTTTATACCGGTCGAATTAGGAATTAAAATAAAGCGTTGAGGAGGTCAGCTAGCATCAATACTGTATTCTGACCAAACCAGGGACACTAAGTGTTAGCGGACCTAGAAAGAGACACAAAGTATGCTAAACATAAGCTTTACGTAGTCTCATGTGGAATTTGTACACCATATATTTTTTTCTTGGATGTAATTAACATATTTATCAAGCCAGAAAATTATACAGCTACCAGAACACCTTATCGCTAATCTTTCTCCCACACCGATCATTAGTCATAATAAAATTACTAACTTTACAAAGCTAGTCAACGAGCTCAATTCAACAGTCACTGTATTTTCTTATTTCGTAAAACAATCGTCACTAAATTTGCTCCAATGGGCAGTATCCATAACAGCTAAATGTTTTACCATAATTTCACCACTTGATTGACTCTTTAAGTCAGTAGGTAACGCATAATAAATCCATGTTTACATATAAGTTTATATACTATGATCAATGTCTACTCACCTGGTCAGCAAATAAAATACAATGGTATATTTAGTACCTGGGCAGCAAATAAAATGCAATGCTTTATTTCCTCAAATGGCTAGCAAATATGATAAAATACTTGATTTACTCATCTGGCCATCAAATGAAAAAAATGGTTGATTTACTTACCTGGCGACTCATCAAAACTGGAGTAGTAGTCCCCAAGGCCAGAGGTCGACTCCAGCATTACCGCCTCTGTAGGCTTACACGTGTTCAAGTTGTTGCTGCGTTCAAAAATAATCAAGTATATTCCATCAGCAAATATGTAAGTATATAATATACAAATAAGTACATAAGGGACATCATTCTTCTATGAACACTCTTTTAGTGAAAGCTTTGTTCAACTCCTTTCCCCGCTGTTACCTTCCAGAACCTTTTCAGACACCAAGGACGTCCGACAAAAAAAAGGTTCTCTGTGTCATACGACCAGCCTGGCTGACCTAACAAGTCGGTTTACAGTTTCCCATACTAATTAATAGTTCTTGCTTGCGACCCGTAACACACACACAATATACACGTGTAAAAACCTAGAGAGTAGAATAATCATTAGAGCTGTCCTTTACTTAAAAACAATGTTTGTAAGGAGATCTGTATGACCATGTGCATCACATGAGGTATAGGAATGAATGTCAGAATCTTTCTGATTATTATTATTTGACTGTATGCTATAAACCCTTAATGCAAAAAAATTATTTTTATATACCACGATGACCCAAAGTTAATACATTATGTATGTAACCAACCGGATTTGATGTTGATGTGGGCCAGATGGCCTAAAAACTGAATAAAATTATTATCACACACACAAACGCGCACGCGCACGCGCACACACACACACACAGAAGTAACACAATCTTTAACACAGGAGAGTGCGAGTCGCTTACTCGTAGCTTCGCCACAAAGTCAACAGTCCTGTTAACTTCCGAATGATGTAAAAAGTACTTTGATTCCGGTGGCTGCTCTCCAGACCACGTCCGCCACAAGACATTCCACTTTCCAGTCAGCTGCACAAATATGCACGCAGTCCTGTTAATGAATTCATAGAAGTTTTGGTTTAAACTTCTAAATGTAAAGGCAGCAGTCCTTATAACCAAAAGGCCGCATGGGCAGGGCATTCATAAGTAGTTCCCCATGTCGAGTGCAAGGCAATGGCACAGAAGGTAGACCCCAACCCTCTCATTCCATAGACTGACCTTCCATGATAAAACTGCTATCCAGTCCTAGGATAGGCACGGGTATTGTTCCAGCCACTGATTCGTTGCCTACCCAGATTCTAAAGTGGTTTTTCGTCCAAGATTAAGACTTCAAGTATTATTTATTTATGTTCAAGGATAGATAAAACGGAATTGTTATTGCACAAAAAGAATTTGCCATGCATGGACGCTTCACTCACATTTGCTATGTCTTCAAGGTCGATATCTCTGATTCCTCTCAGGAGAAGACCGTTGCAGTCAAAAGAAGGGACATCATAAGCTGTGAGAAAGTTTCTTAGAATGTCATTGTGATGGTGACCACAAAGTGTACAAAGTCGCACAAGGTCACAACACAAGTTCGATGTAAGTAGCAAGAAATGAAATGATAAAAATGTTAAAAGTGATAAAAGGAAAATCGTAGATCATCAGAACTATAAGAATAACACAACAATTCTAATCTGATAAAACAAAGTGTCATCGATTGTTAAGGATGCATGAATAAATGTGAAACTGTATTAAAATCGAAATATTCGAAAACAAAGGCTGGGATGTTCAGTGTTATTCACATTCTAAATATTTGTTTACTAATGTCAAAGAATCTAGATTATTAGAGCTTTATAAGCTTTATATTACACAAATAAATGTAGTCTACGTTTGCAAAGAAAGTGCTCTTTATCCTTTTTATTTTTTCTTTCTTCTTTCCTTTCCTCTGTTTATTAATTACATTAATCCTTCCTCTACCTTTCTTACTCTGTGTGTGTGTGTGTGTTCTTTCGCTCACTTTTCCAGGAATTTAAATACAAATATGGTCCCTACATAACAAAAGTCATAGGAGAAGAAAGAGAAATTTAGTTCTAATTCAAGTTCCTTAACCCACCTGACGTTACTTCCCCTTCTTCAACTACTTCTTGCACTCTAGCTGGAATCGTACACAGTATGTCTGTGGCAAAAGAAAATAAATAAATTAGAAAAATTTTGGATAGTTAGGACTTTGTCAAACATTCGATCACTGACCTCACTCACTAAGAATTTGACAAAATCGACATCATCAGTCAGTACAGCGTAGGAAGGGACGCAATCACAAAAAGTAGGCATCTACACACACATTAATTACCCTAAAGGGCATAAACTCTCGTAAAACAGCTTTATGCACACCTAACCACCCACATCAAAGATGATAATTTATCGGGTACTCACAGTCACTTGTATGCTGCCGGTAGGAGTTGGGGGGAATTTTCAAACGTAAAGGACTAACAACTGTTTCTGGGACATCAAAATTAATTGTCCGAAAATGCTACGTGGCATATTTGCGTCTGTTTCCACCTTAAGCTTTCTGGTTTCTGTCCATTAAATGTACTCACGTTTGGCATTGTATCTAACAAATATACTTAACTTCAGCTTTAGAGATTTTATCAAGCAAATGTATCCACGCTCAACCTTGTGTATATTGAAGAAAGTTATCTGCCTTTTACTTTGGGGAATCTGCCATCAAATTAGTTAAAAATTAAAGCAAGTAAATGTAATTCAACTTCATATGTGAGATTAGTCTGCTTCAAGAGATATTCATCGTTAAAATGTCGGTGCTGCAAAGAGAAATCCTTGTAAATTACACGATGCATGTACAAAGGCCGTTCACCTTCAGCTGTGCGTTTGACGTGCTGCAGGTCCACACACACGTTGACGATGTGCTGCTGCAGCAGGTGGAGTTTGTCACCTGAGATGCTACTCTTCCCATTTCGTGCGAGGATCTCGACCAGCAGCGAGCTCTTGTTGCACTGGTTGTTCTGGAGGAAATGGTGGCACCAGTAGACTACCGCCAACTCATCGTCCATGTACAGGACCTTGAAGACCCCTGCAAGAATGAGGCAGACATGGCGACTGATACACGCAATCAAGATCAGATGCTACTTGATATAAATAATTCGTGAGCTAACGATCAAGGTACCGTCAGCTACAGTT
The DNA here is from genome assembly GCF_003073045.1 of Pomacea canaliculata. Lineage (NCBI taxonomy): Eukaryota > Metazoa > Mollusca > Gastropoda > Architaenioglossa > Ampullariidae > Pomacea > Pomacea canaliculata. The sequence goes on from NC_037600.1 coordinate 3,033,862, forward strand.
CGAGATAGCTTTCTATCGTATTTGAACTCGTTTTACCTGTTTTTAGTAATTAGTAATTTTTTTTAGTAATTTTAATTAAATTAGTGGTCTAACAACATGCTGACCTTTGTTGGAGTGTACGACAAATGTGTAGTCGCCAGGAGCACTTTCCTGAAACAGCTGCAGCACTTTCGTGGGCTGACAGTGCTATGAGAGCAGAGAGGAAGTCGCGTGAAACCTTTAACTTTTCTCGTGAAATGGAAATAATATTTATAATAATCAGTGAGTTACTGAAAATCCCCTGATACAGGTTTATCCTATGACGACAAACCTTATTTTTTTTAGTTTAGTGACCTTTTTGTATTTTTGTCTTGATAAAGTTCAATTACCTACGATGACATCAGATATGTTAATTTTGGTCAAATTTATCTTTCCATATTTATCTGATTATCAGCGAATGTGCTCAAGTGAAATTCGTTTTGATCAGAAAGTACACATGTATAAAGATAGCTACCTCTGTCGTGGAAGTCTCGTTACCTATCTACGTTACAGGTAAGACTTAAGAAACATCCTCTTTTTAATTATTAACATCGTCAGGTAATATCGGGATCATACCTGTTGTCGCACAAGCAGCTGAAGTCGCCCGTCAGGTGTTCTAACAACGATGGACTCACTGACGTCACCAGTGTCAAAGGTCGTCTTGTGGATAGTCTGCCACCGACCTAGGAACTGAACCCCCACGGCAGGTAGAGTTTGCAAGGTGTTTTAAAACACCACACAGATGAAACCCATCGATGAAATATAAAAAAACGTATTCTCGGGAAACGTAAACTGAGAAGAGCATTGGATTTTACCTTGTCCCCCCCAAAAAAAGAAAGGGTAGAAATGTAAGAAATGAAGAAAGTGACCATACATAAGGCAATGAAGCCATTTCTCAGTGAAAGAGTGTGGTGCTAAGGTGGAGAGAAGCAGGTTAGAGCATGTAATGAGAAACCACTGAACGAAGATTCGAATCGGGCAGGGCGAAAACTGTTACCTGGCATCAAAGTGACCCACCTTCTCTTCGCTAAAACCGGCAGCAATAGCCACCAGGTCGTGTCTACAGCCGATGGGTGCTGAGTCTAGACATAACAAAATGAACACACATATATATATATATATATCCACGCACACACTTTTCTTTACACGTTTTTACATTTGTTTGTGCAATTATTTACAATATTTATCGTTATCTACCTGGTCTAATGTCCTCCAAAATGACACCAGATACTGTTTCCGGAATGCTGCAGTTACCTGAAACAAATATTACGCCATCGAGCACATTACATTATCAAATACATTTATTCAATAGCTGTGATACATTCTCTGGCAGAGACTCGATTAGTATGGGCCGCATTTTTATAATGTCCTAATATTTTATTGGGTGTAGGGGGAGGAGACGGAAGAGACAGAGGACCCAGCAAGACAGTGAACACTGCTCACCACTCCCTGTACGCTGGAGCTTTGCAATGTCGACACAGGCATTGGCCACAGGCTGCTTGAGGACCACCAAACGTCTTTTTGAGACCGTGGCGCCACGACTGAAGACTTCCACGAGCTGTGAGTCAGGTCTGCACGTGCCGTCACTCAGCACGACCAGACACGTGATCAGAACCAGTGAGTCCGAGTCGGCGAAGAGAAAAGTGGAGTAGGCTGCACATAATGACATATATATCTACATACATGAATAATATATGCACATGAATACACGTACAAGCATACATAAATTATCTACCTACAACAAATCGCCTACACACATAGCATAGATCCTCCATACACTCCCATAAATATCTATATTGGGACAAAGAGACTTCAGAATGACAACATCACTGACATTGTATCAGCTAGAGAACACACTAAGGGCGCTGCCACACCTGTGACGTCACGAAAGCCGTATGTGTATCTGCCTGCAGACGTCGATGAATGCAACACGTCGACGTTCACTGGACCACACAGGTCAGAGGTCGTGCTGCAGCACAAAATAGTTTCGTTATCAATGACGGGCTTTTTAGTTTCATGTGTTAGTAACTCGTCCCCTCCCATCGCCTTCCAGGGGAGACAAAAAAAGTATCTAGAAATGGAGTTTTTTTTTAACAATGGCAAGATTGTCTAAGAGCAGAAAAAGCATGGAACGAAATTTGTGTAGACTAAAAAACTCGAAGACTAATCGACAGACAGAGGGAAAAATAGAAACAACTTCCCTTTGTTGTTCAAGCCGCCAACTCTCAGCTGTTAAAAAATCGCTTTGCTTAAAGCAGGATGAAGAATTTCATAACTCACAGCAAATCAAACAGATTTAACAAATGATAACATTTCTTGCAGACGGGATTTAACTAGAGAGAATGCTTAAGAAAGAGAACGAGAGAAGGAGGGACAAGGGCTAGTTCTCAGAGTCTGGCAACAGTTGGTCAGAATCTAAGACCAAGAGAAAAGGGAATAGATACACGAGCCAGTCTTACTTGTAAGTTCGATAGAATATCCTGATGTCGTCACCTGACACTACAATGTGCACTGAACTCCTGTAGGCGGCGCTGTTGTTGTCGGGTCTAGCTGTTGCCACCAGATGCCAAGTACCAGTCACATCACTGACGTTAAAGTTTGACGGAACTTTCAGACTATCCACGGTGCAAGAAGGTTCTAGGGAGCAGAAAGCCACGTGAAATTTTATTTCACGTTTTAAACATCCGACCATCGACTTCTTTAAACATTTACTTCACTGCCTTGTAAAGCAACTCGATATTCAGACTTGAGTTACACATACAACTCTATAACTTATATAACACCACAGACCTTCAATAGGTCCTGCGAAGCCGGGTACCGTCGCGAACACTGAAGAAACTTTACAAAGACCTGTACATATAAAAAGGTACATATCAATAGGGATTTCTAAATTTGAATCTGCTAGTCAGTATGAGAAAGTCTTGTTTCTGTGGTGAAGTTTCTGAGGTAACAGATTTTGCATTAAAAGACGGTGGTCGTTGCTAGCCAACTTTACTGTGATAGCTAAATTAGATTTTTCCATCTTTATTTATTTACTTTGTGTTGTTTCATTGTTATTTTAATTTTTTTTTCGTCTTGTTTGATTTATTTGTTTGCTCGTTGATTTATATTCCTGCTGTCGTCTTCTATGCAATATACGCATAAACCTGTCGAAGGGACATTACCATATGTTACTTTAAGTAGTACACAGTCATTTGGGCTAAAAACCAAAATTAAGCTCTCACGCACCTCCATTCATTCTGCAGAGAAAAGAGGACAGGGGAGATAAAAAAAACGACTTGTACTTAAATGGCAGGTTGGATAACAGCGATGACAAATGGGATTAACATAGTATCGAGATCCAGAGAAACATAACAGGAGCTTATTGGCTCCCGTTTACAAGTCCATACAATCCCAGTAGGCAACACATACCCACCCCAGCGTGGGCCTGAACTCAATTTTGTATCTACGTCTTCTATTTGTTTTTCTTTGTCTGATCTTTCAAAGATTAAAATATTTAAAAAAAACTGTCTTACAAGTAAATAGCCACTTCTCAAATTTATGATCTCGATCATCCCCACCCCCTCCCCAACACACAATGAAAAATAACATTGACACAAGCGCACAAAAATAGAACACCTCAGCGTGAGTGGGTTAACAAATAGTCCCCCAGCGCAGTGAAGACGGACAGCGCGTGCTCGCGATGCGATGAAGTGCCTTGTGTACACCTTTTTCTTTACGAGACACATTTTACCTGGAACCATGTCGACGAGACTGGAAACAGGAACACAGCCCTTGGAGACGTAGGTGTACAGCACCGACAGAACGTCTTTAGGGATGACGTGGTAACGTGACGAAATGGACACGTGCACCTTGTCGCGAGGGCACTCCCTGTCGTCGTCGTGGGGTTTTACGCACAGGTATGTCACCAAGTAATTGTAATCCTGGTACAACTTTTTGACCCGGGCTGCATAGTACGAGTAAGGCATTTGAATATGTCACGTCTTGTACAGTCACGACTGAGTCACTTTATTTAATCACATCTTGCACTATCACAAATACATTTCATTACGTTCTACCCTGCATAGTCACTTTGGTCCGGCTTGTATAGTCACGAGTACATATGATTATGTCACGTCCTGCACAGTCACGAGCTTTCTGATCTCAGACAAGCAGTTCCTAACAACGAAATTGTAGGATATTTAACATTGGTACAGACATACTGTGTCATATAAACGCAAAAGTTGCATTATAGGATAATTCAAATATACTCAGCAGACTGAGCGTATTAATAAATAGTAAACAAAATATATAATTAACCAGGAAATTGTTAAAAACTTTTACTGTAAACAATTACTGAACACGTACGTGTTTTAAATTCAAATTCCCAAACTTTTTCTTTTCTGTTGTTTGTTGTTGTTTTTTTTTTTTGTTGTTTTTTTTTTTTTTTGCAGAGAACTTTGAAAGTCTGAAAAAGTGGACTTTCGATACAGAAAAAGGCATTGTGCTCACCAAATCGTGCATAATAATCCCCTTCTGTATCTAATCTTGTCATGATGTACTCCGTAGTTTCTAGGCACTGTTCCGTAAGATCGCTGAAGTCAAAGCAGTATGAGTTTGTCAGCGGTTATGTCCACTCCTTCACTAAACACATCTGTAGACACCTCCCTCAAGCGCACGAGAGCACCTCCCCCCACACACACATGTGCTCACCAGAAAAAGGCAGAGGGAGGAGGAAATTTGCGCAAGCATCTAAGACTATATCACAGCAAGACAGCCAGCACTGTACACAGATGCCAAATGCAGAAAAAGAACAGCGTGCCCGAGACGAGAGCTGTACCCACGAATAAAAAGATCAGGGTCTCCAACCCCTTGGGAGTGTCAGACGTATCTTAAACTATCATTAAAAACTAACACACAGAAGAGGCCAACGTCTCTTTGTTGTGATTATGGATATTACTTATGATATGTGTTGTTAGATACTCTGTAATACGTACGCACCAAAAACGTAACCATTACAAATATATTGATATACCATAAGCTAGTCGATTAGAGGTATGTATCCGAACTAGTAAAAATAGTTTTAAAGCAAATAGAAGAACTGTTTCAGCAAGGATTATATTGAAAGCTTGAAGAGATTTTCTTACACGTATCTTACTTTTGTTGCACTAAAACCTAGGTTACATTGTATTTTTACAGACTGCCATAATTAGGTATAGATACTTATACACAGATGAAAAATAAAGAAAGAGCAAATATCCATTGAAAGATACAGTAGGGGGAAACCCAAAGAAAAAAAATGAAAAAGATAAAATCACAAGTCCCTAGTCGAGTATAAATTTTTATTTTGAATGAAAGATACTATTTCCTAAAATCCAGGTATACATACTCCCTCCCTTCTCAATACACACGTCAACAAGCATCACCATGTGCAGAAGGTCAAATCGCAGACGTCACGATTGTGTGAGGGCCTTAGCCAATGGGAGAGCTGGGATCATACTACATGTTTACAAACGTGACGTCTCGATTTGGACCATTGAAATAAGCAATAAGTGTGGAAACTACGTCACGCAAAGGATTTTGAATTAATAAAATCAAGTTCATTTCTTTTTTAGATGATTAACGGCTTGATGACCTGAACATAAAATACCTGTATTGCCGGAAGTAAAACAGTTTTGAACCACTGTAAGCAAGAAATTCACCATGTACCATAGACATCATCAACTTCGCTCCCGACATAAAAGGCGTTGCATGCAAGCGCTCCCATTGACTAAGCACCTAAGAAAATAAGAAGTAGGAGGTCAGTTGAAAAATCTGTTTTTATTCCAAATGTTACAGGTAATAAGCGTGGTAACATTTATCAGACTTAGGAATATGTAAACTTCAAAGCATGCTATGACCAGTACATTATTTAACTAGACTTTTCGTATATTTTATGTGATTTTATGAAACATGAAAACAAATAATGTTTCGGGGAGTTCATAAGTCATCATTCCTTTATTAAAAGTAAAAGCACAGTGATGTAAGCATCAAAATGATGCAGTCATCAGACATAGAAAAAATTCGTGATCATTTTATCACTACTTCTAATTAATGTTAAAAATAAATAATAAATTAATGTAGTTCAATGCTACGGGTATTTTAATGTCTCAGTAAATATTTGAGTGCTATAAAAATTAGCATAGTCATATGACGGATCATGTTGCTTTTATTTGACTGTTTATTTCCTCATTTTATTTTGTCGGCTGCTTGGTTGATTTGTTTTATTTAACTTGAATTATGCTACTTTGCTAAGTTTGTTGTTTTGATTAGACTTTTTAATGTTTTACCTGCTTTTCTTTTTAAAGGTGGAAAGTTACTTATGCGCAGTAAAACTGTCAATGTTTATCATAGTTTTGATTCGTGGGGCTTTAAGAGATAAGCAGAAGACTGAATTATTTTTCCAAAGCCTTCATAGTTCCTTTTACCCCAGGACACTTTAACCTCAATCCTGAACACTATGGATATCTGTGTAAATTAACCCTCAAGATGCTGAGATTAACACTTTTATTCAAAATGCATGACCCTTGCTTAACCCTTGGACCGACATAAAGCAATTCTCCAGTAAGGACAATCTCTCGCTTCTCGATCGTGTCCAAGATTAATAATTTTTTTTTTAAAGGCGTCTCACTAAAGAGGCAACGCGGGTTAGATATATACCCACCGTTTCGATGGTGAAGTTGGTCATGGCAGGGATGTTGTTAACTTTACACTGGTCTCCACTTGGCCAAGACTCTACAAGACAAGACGTTGGGCAGCAATAGATGTTTTTACCGAATGCTTATTGTGTAAGCGTACTTTGTAAATACGTTAAGATATCAAACACTAAGAACAGTTTCTTGTTGTTTAACAATTCTTTACCGTGTTTTCGACAGTTGCAAGTGATATAACACTTGTTTAGTCTTCCGACAGCTGTAATATCAAGTTAGAGCTCTTCCGATCGCTTCTTGTGATAACGATGATAACAGGTTTTCAACATGTGTGTGTGTACTACAAAAATGTACGGTCAGAGCATGTGAACGTGTCCGGAGAAAGAGTAAAGCACTGACAGAATGTGATAACGAACAAGGAAAACAAGAAAATACACACGAATAAACATTTTTTTTAAGGCATCAAAGATAAGCACAGGAAAAAGTATATTATTTTTATCTCTTTAAAAGAAGAGTTTTGCTTGAAGAAGCACGCAGAATGAAGATATTTATCTAAACTGTTTGTTCATGAATTGATGAAAATTTAATGTAGGAAGTAAGAGCGATAAGGAAAAACGAAAGAAGAGTATGAGAACTAAATTAAGAGCTGAATTCATTGAATGGAAGAGAAAGAAAGGGGAACGAAAAAAAAGAGCGAAGAAGATAGAAGAAAAATAGAAGAAATAAAGAGTTAACAGAAAGAAGTGAGGGAAGAGATAGAGTGAGAGAATAAAGTAGAAAGATAAGCATGAGTGGAAAGAAATAATCAGAAAGAGAGACAAGAAGAGTATGGTGCAGGGTGTAAGGCTACCTTTGATGTAGGCCTTGGCGCTGGCTCTACCCAAGTGGTTTGTCGCCTGACACACGTATTCGCCAAAATCCTCCCTGCGCAACGTCCGCACCGTCAGAACGTGCTGGTTGCTGGGCAAAGACGTCATGACGTAATTCTCGTCCGCCCGCAGAACGTCGCCGTCCCGTAGCCACGTCGTATAAGCATTCAGGTTAGAGGGAAGTTGGCAGACTATCTGCGCAGTCTCCCCATATAGTTTGTAGATAACTTGCTCGCTGATGCTTACTTCTGGAGGAACTGTGCATAAAAGACAGAGAAAGAGATGTCATCAAAAGGGAACATTAACTCTTAACTAGTTAATTAGCCATGTCAGCAACTAAGGCTATCTCACTGCGATCACCCTCACTAGACTAGAAGCAAAGACTGCGAATAAAGCATGGTGACACAAACTACTCACAGGCCACGTTCACAGTGACGTAAGCACGAACAGTCGGTCCAAAGCCGTTGTTCACCAGACACTTGTACACGCCGTTGTCGCTGGGCTGCACATCCAGGAGTCGCAGTTGCTCCCCCTGCCCAACTGAAGAACAATCAATACCTTGTAGGTAATACTTACAGAGGGGACACAACTTCATCCTTTTCATCATAAGGCCAAGAGGAAACCCTTACCTTTATCATTTAGCTATGCCTTACCTATCGTCTAGATTCCCTTTAATACGATGTATCCATATTGCTGAGAACAAAATGGACCATACATCGTTCGTAACCAAAAGAAGCTTTTCTTATCTTGTATTTATCACTGAAAGCAAAGACGAGCTAACAGAAGAATAGTAGTTTAACTTCTATAACTACCTGTTTCCCAGATCTCTTGATCCTCCTCCCCTACTTTTTTCATCCAGGTTACGGAAGGCTGTGGGTGGCCGTTTACCTGGCATTCTAGGAAGACCGCCTCACCCTTCACGGCAGAGATAATCTCAGTGGTCCTGGTGATCGTTGGCGGAACTAAAACCAGCGATTGTAGATGGCATAGACAATATCCGCAGTTACCTCCATTGGATGTTAAGCACATTTGACTTTCGCAGCAGATATTCAAGAACAAATGATTATTAAGATAATACCAACATAGTAATATAAAAAAGTAATAAAGATGTAATAGCATTACCATAAGATTTCAAATACGAAAGTGCCAATTGGCACAGAAGAAACAATAAATGAGTGGGTGCAACAGATCATTAGAACTGCGATAGCAAAATAGTAAATAATGATACAAGACTATAATAACAAAATAGCAGTATTGATATACAGAGCATCAGAAATGAAATTATAGGAAATTATTATAAACTCGGGTCTGTTGGTCAGATAGTCTAAGATCCACAGAGAAGTTTTGATATCAACATTCATCCGAATTAGGTTTTTAAAAAGCAAATGACACTACACTGAAAGTAGTGGAGAAGTTAAAAAAAAAATAGACAGGTATAGATACACGCATTATATTGCATCTCGTGGTCTTGAGTTACCTGCGACAAAAATGGCGAACTTTGCCACGGTTTTTTTACCCGTGTAGCAAACGTAGATATCATTGTCCCTGTTGGTGACTTGGTTGATGCGCAGGCTCCAGCGCCGGGGTTGCGTTTGTAGCGCCGTGAACCGGAAGTCGTCAGTCTGACGTTTCAAGCTGCTCGTCAGCGGCCTTCGCATTGTTTCCTGTACCCAATACACCTGCAAAAGAGGAACACTAATTTACCTTGAGAAAATACAACGCGTATAAAACATATGGTGGTAATACTACGACTACTACTACTCTTTTCCCCCTCCTTCTACTCCTATTTCTCGAGCTTTTCATCCCTTAGGAAATAGGGGTCATCAAAATACTTAAACCTTGTGTTGAACATTGTCATAGGTAAAAGTTTATCCCGAAAATTCTTCACACTGCAAGTATTACTTCCAATCTTTAAAACAATTTATTTTATTGTCTTCTTTTACTTTATTTTGCTAACTTTCTCTCTGATGTATTTTTGACAGGTCTTTCTTTACTTTTACCCAAACGTTTGTGTGCATCCGGAAGAATAATATAAAATTTTGACAATAAATAAGAGATTGGAAAGGTGTTTTTATGGGGAAGATGATATGCTTACATTAGCGACCTCGTCAGGGGGGATCGTCGTCGTGCAGCGTGCAGTCAAGCATTACAGAGGAACCTACTAGCGCCCCCACACTGTAAACGGCTGATGTTATAGGTCTCACCAGCCTTGACGTCACTGTAACATACGTGACCACGTGACATCTTCCCGGCAAACGGCTTGAGGGACGTATTGAAAAGATTTTAGCACTCATGCAGAATGATTACAACGTTTATTCTCACTCACATATTTAAGACAAGAAAAATAGTTTCGAGATATTATTATAACGGTATTTTGAGTTTGAAATGTTTTGTGTATAATTGTTAAAATGCTTTAAACGAAATTTTATTAAAAATAAAACTCACATCTGCACTTACAAACGCAATGACTCACTGCCTTATTATAATATGATTCCAAAACTTTTATGATGTATGATATAAATATAAAGATTAACACAAGGTCATGATAAGACCTTTAATATCATAAAAATTACCTGTGTGCAGGTTTGGTGAATTATACAACATGTCAGTCAGAGTTTCCTTATATATATCTGTAAGCATTTTATAGCAATACACATATTCTTAAATTACTACGAAAACAGTAACAAATGTTTGACTGGGTAGATTGGTATTTCAGTATTATCGACAAAAAAGAATTGGAAACTATGTGTATATGCGCATCTGTTTAAGTTATGCAATTGGCACGTACATACCAAAGTGTTCTTCGACGAATAATGGTGGGCAAGGATCTGAGGAACAACCGTCAGAAGCAGTTAAAAGCAGGATGAAGACAATGAAAGTAAGATAAACAAAATGTTGTTTCCAAACGGACATTAACGTTCACAGTGTGTGTGTGTGTATATACAAAACCGAGAGAATTGGTAGAACTAAAGTAATTTGAAAAGTGCATGAAATACAGAAAATTTTAGCAAGTTTGTAAGCTCGACTGTCTTAAAAAGTCAGTCCTGCATAATTTTTGAAAATTCTTTGCACTCCTTTATCCTCAAGTTCACTGTCCTCTGCTCGTAATCTTACTCAATCAGCCAAACATAATTCCTAAAACGAAGGTTTACCTTCAAGCTCTATTGCGGTATCGAAGTCTGCCAGAGGTACTGGCAACAAATTCTCAAGACGTTTCCAGTCGTCCAAGCTCATTGTCCGGTCACGTGACAGCACAGATACCTGAAACCGGTTTCTGCGACGACATTCCTCGTGGGAGAGAACTCCGTCGAAGCAGATTATTGACAGTAGTCTTGATCCATCTAATCGCTTCATTTCAAACAGCACTGTGCATACAAACAGTTACAATAAGCTGAGCTTGGCATTTCCAAAATCTTCTTTTAAATTAACGTTTATAATGTGTTTAAAGGCACATGAAAAAAGTCGTGTACATTTAAACGAAATATCATCACCGTCATCGTCGTCGTCATCTTTGCCATTATAATCATTATCATGCTCACTTGTTTCTCCATGTCCTGAGACCAGAAAAGCTCTTTCCTCTCCCGCAGGCTCCAGTGAGTAAATGTGAGTTTTGATACACACGGAACACGAGGGACTGACCACAACAGACGAATAAACATTGTTGCCATCCATGTAAACATGGTATTTTGAATCAGATTTATAAAAAAAGTGTATTATTATTTTTTGATGTCGGCTCGACACTAAGGTAAATACACTCGCGCGAGCACACACACACATACTCGTAAGTGAGCCTTCAGATTTATTTATAGCAATACTACCTGTAAAACTAATCTGATTCATATGAGTTATCACAATTTATAATTATATAGAAATTATCACGACTTACCCCGCTTTAAACGAGTGAATGCTTATGATTGATTGACTGATTTATTCTTTGATTGATTGGATTGCAGTCTACTGTTGTTTACGGTACTTCTGTGGATGTCCCATGCTTGAGCTCCTATATACCAAGCATGAGTATACTCTTTAGTTTGCAATTACAAAGGCATTAGCACTAGTTCGTTAACAATATTTCACAGACGGAAGAACTCACCACTTGGCACTATAAAGAATGATAGCCGTCCCGTCTGGTCCCTGAAGCATGTCCCATTTCTGTGATGTCCACGTGTCAGAGCCCCAGATGTAGGTGGTGTGGCCAACGTCGTACCACGGGCCCCGCATCTGTTGGCAACATCATTGGCATCAGCGACAATACATCAATAAAAAGCAGAGATATTTCGCGATTTAGTATGAGAGAGACAGAAGGTCTGGCAAGCTGCCACTGACTTTAAGTTTGGGGCTTTAGCTAGGATAGCTTGCCTTTTTCTTTAGAGTTCTTAAACATTTAGTCGTGTCTGTGTCACAGTCTTGTTAAGTCACTTTCTTAGACATTAAGAGTTTGGTCAAAATGTTGAGTCCGCACCTGTTGACCAAGACAATGGGACATACGGGCACTAAAGCTTGTGCACTTTGCTTGCTTACCGATGGTCTTTAATGCGATGAAAAGCTAGTGGTTTAAACCTCCCCCAAACACACACGCAAGGGACATGAAGTAAAGTCTTTTTTTTTTTTAAAGTTTCCTTTTAGCAATGTTATTAAAGAGTCGACTTCCTTTAGATGTACACAATTGAATAATAAAATGTGAACCACAGAGAAAACTACTTTCGGTAAAGCATCTGTAATAGGCCACAAGCTGTCCAAGGCGTTGTTGTTGTGTGCTATTGTTCGTGTTGTTTGCGTGTTGCTGTTTACCATTGGGATCCTAGAAGTTTGTCTCTGGTCCTTTTGCACGACTGCTTCAGGCAACGCCATGGCGACTCCCCACATGCCCAAGATAAGCGAGGTGGTTACCATGACAACCAAAACCTGTTGCAAGCACCAGTATCGAGTCGTCCACATCATGGCCTCACTTTGACAAAAGTCAAACCAAGCCACACCCGATTGAAGATTCCTCCACCGACTGACGAGCCTATCCTAGTATCTGGAGAATTATACTTTTGTGTCTGAAACTATTTTTTGTGACATTCTTTAGTATTAAAAGTTATACCATAACAGTAATAAACTTGGAACGTGTAATGTAATGTCTTAAAAGAGCCTAATAAATATAATAGTAATGTTTAATAATTATATAAGTCACATAAATTTAAACGAGTTCTCACTCGCAGTCGTTATGCTGGTGTCAGTGTGAGCCTCTGCTGTCTGGGGTAAGCAGGATAAAAAACGCACAGTGTGCGAAACAGTCGTACGAGAAATGAAGGCTTTGTCAGAGGGGTAAATCTATTCATATGCATGACTGTGCCTAATAGAACAAATGTTACTTTTATGCAAAAAATATATATTTATTCACCCGATCGCGAGCAATCTTACTTTTTTTTCTCTCTCTCTCACTCTCACATACGTCTTAATGCAAATACACACACACATACATAGGAGCACACAGATGCACACAAAAGCATTGATGCTCGCTAGTACTTACAAGCGCCTGCAAATCCCTCAACAAATCGCGAAGTCCAGGTCTGTCCTTCCCTGTCCTGCCAGTCTGATTTGACATCAGTGAGATTCCCTCTCGCACTTTTAAACTTGAGAGTGAGGTCGGCTTATGGAACTGGCAGCTGACTGCAATTAATATCTTCACACCCTTCGTACCACGTGACTCTTGTCCCTCATGCACGGGGTTATCGCAACGTTCATCCTCTTTAATTACACCATCAGCAAAATGTTGAGCAGCCTTTCTGATATGCTTATAGTACATGGGAGTATAAAAGTGCACAGTAAATCATAAAGGAGTGTATAGTACTTTTATGATCATATACTTTAGGGAGAAGACTTACAGATGTCTGAGTAGTAAACATTGAAGTTCTTTAGAAAACAGAAATACACGTTCCTAAGTATGGTGCATTTTGGTCACATATTTCAATCTTTTCAGAAAGAAGTGCTGAAACACGTTTCTAAAGATGAATACCTATATATGTTATGCCTATATAATACTTATATATAGAAAGCTGAGGTTTGTCATACGTTCTCTATAATTGTTGTGTTGAGAGTTACCTCGTAAAGAGCTCGTGTTACACTTGTATTTCTGTTTGCTGAAAATTTTACTAGCGTCTGGAAAATGAAGTGCTGGTCTAGCTGTAAGGGAAAGTGTTTTACCTGTGGCTTTAAAGGGGATTGATATCTTCATGACTAGATGCATGTGCTGTTTATTATACTTGCATCTTCTCGCGGCCTCGTACATGGACTAAGATGATGGAGGCCGAGCAAACATGACCGACTTGCTCCGTCAATCAGCTGGTCGACAAGACATTAGAGTCTGGTTGCGTAAACACGTGAAGAGGTTAGCGAAAGTTCATCTAGTCTCGAAGCCATATGATGCACAAACAAACACTAGTCTGGAATTGTCTGCAGATAAGAAAGACACGAAGGTCAAATGCACTTGTGTACATCATCATCAATCATCATCAATCATCATCATCATCATCATCCAATCAATAATCACCCAATCAATTATCATCCAATCATCATCATCATCGTCGTCGTCGTCGTCGTCGTCGTCGTGGTCATCATCATCATCATCCTCATCACCATCATCATCGTCGTCGTCGTCGTTGTCATCATCATCATCATCATCATCTGTTTATTTATATAGCTCTTTTTCCAGCATTAAAAGGTGTACTCAAAGCGCTTTACTAAAATGAAAAACACACAAATATAATAATAATGGATGCGGGTCACAAAAACAATCACTAAAAAATACCCGAATTTTAGCAATAAGATCATCAAGTTAGCTTTACAATCATTGAGAAATAGCCAGATTCTGTGTAAGACTTTGTGGACTGATGTACTGGAGGCAATCATCAGCATCTTGGGTAGTCATAGAGTGCTCATAAGCGTTAGCCTCCTACAACCGTAGAGAGAGTTGTGAAGGCCAGTGCGACACACCTGTCCGCTATCTGATATTAAAACATGGCTAGCCTCCACACTCCTGTGTATGTCACCTTTGCCATGCAAGTATTCCAAAGCATGCAGTACACCCCGCAAGATATATATGACTGCTAGCTCCGGCAGATCACTGTGAAGTAGCCATGCAGCAGGTGAGGGTAAGAACCATAGTCCATGACAAGCATGACTGTACACAGTAATATGGGGAAAGTCTCATGTTGTAGTTGCTTGATTAATACAACTTCTTTCTGTACATAAGACAAGTCACGATCAAAGTTTTCTACATCAATCCGTGTAAAAGCCACCTGCAGTCCTGTTGGCGAGTGTTAATCTAGATGCACTGTAGTTGTTTCTTTGTGACCTTTGTCTATAACTGTACAGTCGGACCTCGATAAGTTGACCTTCCCTAAGTCGAAAACCTCCCCATATCGAATTAATTGTTAGTTCCCGGCCAAATACCTGCACCTATTACGCCATTTTCCCTAACTCGAAAACTCCGTAAGTCGAATTTTTTGTGACCACTTTTGATGATGACGTCTCCTTGATGAGATTGACGATCACACCTTGTTTTCTGCCAATGGTGGGGAGATGATGTAATAGGCTGACTTGCTAGTGGACAATCAGTTGAGATTGTATGGGTATGTGAGCAAAGACAAATTTCTGCCCTGGGTCTCCTGGGCAGACAATAAAGTCTGTTTTGATTTTGATTTGATTTGATTTTGATTAGGAACACGCACAATATTGTGTTACTGAGTCTGACATGACTTTTGTCTGTCACTCTTGAATGCATGAACTTGTCAGCTACTTATGTAAGTAAGTCGTCTGCTCAGGGGCCCGTGCTGGCTCTCAACGGTCCTGAGTCCGAATTTGAAGTTTTAGGGTCACACAGTTGAGAGCAGGGCACATTCTTGTCAATGAAGAAACGAAGGAGACAGCAGTCAGTGACATGCAGGGAACAAGGTGGAGGATGACACAAATACATCTCATCACCAGGCGACATCGGCGAAGCGAATAGATACAGAATCTAATCTACACAGCATAAAGCAATGTACGTGGTTCGTAAATAGTAAATTGTAAACGGCATGGTCCACAATGCTAGAATAACTAAAAGTATCAGTAAAGAGGAGACAGAAGAAGATACAATGTCTGTTGTAAGAAATGACAAAACATAAGCACTAAGAAAAACCCATAACAGAGGCGAAGGGCGCAACAAACACCACAGTGGGAGAAACCGAAACTCGATGTAGATCCACAGTCGGGACAAAACAACAGAGAGCTGGTACCCTCTAGTCAGTTAGGTGAAGGAACATCACATATGTAGTATTGAACACTAATTTAATTACAAAAAGTAAGATAACAGTTTTACAGATCATTAGCTATAAAATAACTTTGTGTATATATCAATTCTTTACTTCAATCCAAGAGAGTTGCTGTGATTTTAATATAGTTTTGCGGATATTACCTCCCTTACCAACCTGTTGTCTATTTTTGTAACTGCGTCTCGAAAGTACAGCGCGGCCCCAAGTCTAAGCAGACGAACCATCGAATGCCCGCGAATCAAATTTTAATCTGTGTTTTAAAAAAATTATATCTATTAACCTACAATAAAGACAACTATCTGTGATACACCATTTAAAATGCATTTAAACAACAGTTGCGTGGTGTCGAGTTTAAGAATTATACGTTTTGATTTATTGTAGTAAAATCAAATCAAAGATAGTAACTGTATCGGGTAGAGAATGCAAACATCGGGCAGTAGGTCAAAAGTAAGAAATTAAGAATTGTTTTTACATAATCTATGCAAACATAATGAACCAAACACGCACTTATTTTATTACTTACTGTTTTCTTCTGACTTTCTGTTGTTTGAGTACAAATTTACATCGAATTGAGTAACCGGCAAACGACTGTCAATATGGCGCTTGATCAACAAAATGTTCGTCTGCTTTCAAACAAACACCTGATTGGTTGACTTTTTCAGCCTTTAAAGGGACGTAATCGATAGAGGAACAATTCTTAAGGGTTCCAAAGTAGCCTCCCTTATGTATTTTTTCATTTACGCACAGGGTTAGAAACTCAGACTACTGTAGTTACAGGCTTACAGCAGTGCATCCACCCAGGGCAGGGGGGAGCGGATACGAAGGCAAGATGAGGGAAACTATGTCATCAGCGAAGATGATCGAAGAATAATGTCTGGTTCTTTTTTTTGTTGTTTGTTTGGGTTTTTTTCTGTTATTTTTTGCTAGGTGGTGTGATTTAAGTTTATGAAATAATCAGCAAAAATGACTTATCAACGTAACCCATGTGAGTTTCGAACCGCGGCGTCAGAAAATGGCAATGGCCTTGCTCAGACACCACTTCCTTTGCTCGTTTAATCCTCCGTGTGAGACAAAAAAATCATTGTAATCTAAGGTTGAGAATGAGCTTTAATTGTGATCCACAAACCTGATAAATCTTGATTCGTAATTGTGCATTAAAATTGAATGCGAAAATTAGTATTACAAGATATCTAATTCTAGATCTCCCAAGTTTATTATTCAGACAATAACTATCACACGCCAGGACATGATGTGAAAAAAAGGACGAGGTAAAAGCTGATTGTGCTTCACTGCCAACTGCCGCAATGGCCGACATTACTGAGCGCGATCAAAGTAAAGGTTTTTGGAAGATTGGTTCTCCCTCCGCTATTCACACCGATTTTTCAAAATGATTGTTGGTAACTGCTCATAATTATTAGTAAGCCTACATAGATGTACAGGAACGGTGGGTAAATGTGGTCTTTGTGAAACGATAAACAAGGGCCACATACCAATAGAAAGATATGAAGACTTCAAGACAAGGGAGAGTGAAGTCGCTTATTGGCTCTCCACTATTTCTAGATTTTGAAATTTTTCTTTTAATTTTGATTTTGGAGTTCTTGTTTAACTTTTTGTGATCTTAGTGAATGTACTGGACTGTTTTTCGAATTCGTTAAACTTTGTTTCTGCGGCTTGAGCTGACCGTCGACTACGAGCGCCTTTTCACTGTCTGTCCATCGACAGCAATTGAATCCTTGAGAAATGTGGCAAAACTACTTGATGACAGAGGCGGCAAAAACCGTCTACAGCTAGTCTGACCTCTGGAAATGTTTACCATAAGCATTGTCGGTCTATTGAAGATCTATACTTTAAACCTTGGACAGAGAAATGTATAAACAGGCTTCACTCTGGTCGTCCGTTTTCTTCTTTCTCAACGTATATTTTTTCATAAATAAAGTTTATTTCGATCATTATTAAGACACAAAAACCAAAAGAGTTCTGACAAAGTGTATTGCTGAGTCGAATCTTGTACACAAATAAAAAATAACAGTGTGATTAATCAGAGTAAGTCTTCTTCAAACAGTCGGAGATACAACACTATAGCAGCGTTGGCAGACGTCTTTCAGAGGAATGAACAAAGGAAACATCAGTAACTGGTTAGTCTGAAACGAGACTGTGCTGGTTCGTACCTGTGCTCAGACAGGTACAGTTCTGACGAATACATGGAGTGCTTTCTCTACAATCAAACATGATTATTTATGTAGAAACAATGAAATCACACAGTTTTATAAACACAACTTTACAAAAAGACAAAAACAAACTTTACTAACTGCAAAATGCTCTAAGGTATCAAATCTCTCACAAGTGTATTTAACCCTGTGTTGTTTTTGTGGTAAAGAAGCTGATATCATGTCACACTATTTTACATAGAAGACAAAAGACATACAAGACACTACTTCTTATTCACAAACTGTGATCATTGTGAACAGAAAAAGTAGAGAGCAGTGGTGTGATAATAAAAAAAATTTCAGAAAGTTTGGCTAACGTCCGCTCCAGAGTATGCAGGCTGTGTTGCTGTAGGGGTCGCTAGCTGGATGGCATGACGGAGCATGTGTGTGGTTAAGTGAGTGGTTAAGCTGACCCAGCTGCAGCCTAGCGTCGTGTGTAACACGTGACTACAGCTCCGCTTTGCTGTCCGTGTGACGTCATGTCGCCTGTTTGCACGTTGGAATCGAGCTCGTGCCATCAGGCGCCCCCTTGCATGACGGGATCGAGCTTTTCTCGACACGAGGCACCTGCCAACAT
Organism: Pomacea canaliculata; assembly: GCF_003073045.1. NCBI lineage: Eukaryota > Metazoa > Mollusca > Gastropoda > Architaenioglossa > Ampullariidae > Pomacea > Pomacea canaliculata. The sequence continues at coordinate 3,052,498 of NC_037600.1, forward strand.
AGCAGGAATAGTCTTACACAAAACAAACGAAGACTAGTATGGGTAATATTCATTTCAATGTGTTTGAATGCGAAAACTGGAACATTGTATTATTCTTTTTGCCTTCCCAAAGACAGTCATCATCGAATACACCAAAGAAAGGACGGATGCAGATTTTACTCAAACGACTACTGCGTTCACCTACCCTCATGCGCAGCGTCCGCTATGGTGATGTGATCAAAGCAGCCCAGCTGGTCTATGGCGGCCTTCAGCTGCTGTCGAACCTCGGGGCTGGGGTTTGGTTCCCGGGACATCAGCAGCAGCTTGGTTCCCAAGGGCGAGCACGTGCCGTCCGGCCGCTCATCCACGCAGGTGAAGACTACAGCTGAGGTGTTTTGCTGGAAGTAGAGCAACTGCCACGGTCCTGGGGACAAGTTCAGGGGTAAACTTGAACTTTGGCACTATCAGTCGACCACCTTAAAGGCACTCTGGGTTCCATAATGGCACATAAGACTAGCACACACACACACACACACATTATGAGGGGTCCTAAAACCATAATGCTTTATATTGAATAGTCAAAGTAACTGTCATCTTCATCGTGATAGTTTTTTGTTGCTGCTGTCGTTATGTCGTTATCATGAATGTAGTATTAGCACCAGCGTCAATTAAGTGGGAATGTGGAGCGACTACTCACCCCATAGTGAGACGCCAGGAATCCTTAGCCTCCCAAGCATTCGGCCATTAGGGTTTCTATGGCAACGAGGCCTCATTGTCCCTTGTAATGGTCCCTTGCACTCGTTCTTGTCCCTGACAATATCACACAAACACACAAACAAACAAACAAACAGAAACCTGTGACACTTAAAACATGTCACTGAGTTTGTATTACGACAAGAGAAAGATTCGAGCGTAATATGAATAAAGCAAAGCAGAATACAAAGTTAAACATATAAAATTGACAGTTTTGTTGCATTTGAATTCTTATATTCACATTTCTACATAAAACTACGCGTACTTCATTTTTAGTTGTATCATGTAACACTTTCTCTTCTCCCGAAAAAGTATCATCCTTAAGGTCTGCCAGGTATTACAAAGGGCTTTTTTTCTGGTGCCACATGGCACGCTATCAAGACAATGGTTTTGTCAAATTTTTATCCATTTGTAAACAACTGGTTTGCAATCTTCAGTAATGAATATACTATCTATAAGGGTAAAAATACCCACTAGAAACACGGTGCTGTTGGGTTATTTACCCTTACAATTCCATTCGTGAGCTGTGAATTGACGTGTGGCCTGCGTTGGGTATTTATACAATTTATACAGTTTATACACTTGCCAAGACAAGCTACGTGTGGGGGAACTGGCACTATGATTTCTGAGCAAGGCCTGATAAATTTTTGTTTGCACAAACATTCACGCACGCACACACGCATCCACACACACAAGCACGCTTATCCAACCACAGACATGCATCGTATAAAAAATCTGATGCACACCCACCCTTCCGCAGCAAGAAACATGGACAGACGCTGTCCGGGAAGAGGTTTGTAGAATGTCAAGGCCTTGTTGAGCTGAAGCATGGAGTCTACACTGTGAGCAGTTTCGTACCACAGTCCAGATATCTACAACAGTTCAGAACCAAGTTTCTGGTATGAGAAGCTTCATACTTGCAACAGGATGTAATGACATTCTGATCCCAACACATCGTTATGACTTCCTTTGGTAAAAGTTCATATAAAATATTTACCGCTTTTCTCATCTGAATATGTTTAGCTAAGTAAAAAGATTCTTTAAAGGCATGACTTATCTGCCCCGTGTCTCTTATCGAGTTACTCCATCTTTCTAGAGTCTCTAAAGCATTTGTTGGTCTGTTCAGTGTCAGTAAGGACTTACTTGGTTTATTCTGTGTCCGTAAAGCCATCCATACCTTCTTTAAAGTGTTACCTGGTCTGGATGAATGGTTTGCGCCGGAAGCAAGTCGACGGCACATGAGGACAGGGGTACAGATCCACCCTGGAATGACGATCTCCTGCCACAAGCATCTGTGACAATCATGGGCGAGTCAGTATAATAAAATATGACATTGTCAGTGCAGCAATTACATGATAATTTTAATAATCAAATCAACAACTATCAGGGTAACAGCACTTTACAGTGTAACAAATGCAGAATAACTCTACTTTTCATGAAAACTCCAGAATAACTGATACTGCAATATTACATATGCATAGTAAGTAATTTGTAATGACCTACCCGTTACAGTCACTGTTCGCAAGATGTTCGCACCCAGACAGACTGACGACAGTGACGTCAGAAGACGATTGATGTTTTCGGGTGGAGGTCTCCTTGAGCGACCCAGCACGTCCACCCTTACACCATCAGGCATGCAGGTTCCATCTTCAGCTTCCTTCATACACCAGTACAGCAGCACCAAGGAGTTTTCAAACCGAAGAACTTTCATCGAACCTGTGAGAACATGCAGATAATTCGTTGCAAGGTCCTTTTTAACCAGATACATTATCCAATTCACAATAAATCTGGTAATTGCTGACATTAAAATCAGATAAATATATTGTGACAGTCGCATATCGGACAAGGTGCTTTCGTAAGACCTTTTACAAACTACATAAACTGATGATTTAAGAAAATAGGGGACACACGTGATGCACATATTCAAATATTACAGACAGGCTGAAGAAATTTTATTCCACTGTCATTCACGTACACTCCACCCATCCCTTCATTTCCCACAGAAGAACAGAGAACTTTAAACTTAGCAAATGTTGAAAATTCTTACTCCATCTTAGCATGAAAGTTGAACCCATTGTACTGATGTAATCTCCGGTGTTACTACCCTTGCAGGCTTGTTTAATATAAACAGATTTCTCTACAGCGCAGGTTCTGTTCCTGGAAGAAGTGTTAGATAATGTTGGTTAATATTTACATTTTAATTATGCGTTTGTAAATAAATTGACTTATCATCTGAATCGACTTTAAGCACATCGGACATTATTAAAATTACTTGCCTTTGGCGAAGAAATGTGTAGTGTCATTCTTTTATTAGCAAGATTGTTTAAAAGTTTAAGAAAACATCAGAGATGAATTTTTCAGCGCATTTGACTGACTCATTTTTCTTTCCGGATGTAAAATAAAAAAAAGTTTTATTTGGAGTGGATGTGAACCGAGACTTGTTTATTGCGCATGACAAAGATGGTTTTCTTGAAACTGGTGAGAGAGCCATTGACAGATGACATGAAGTGCTGATGGATCATTGGAAATACTGACAGCAGGTAATGACTCATGGCAGATGGCACTGACAGCTGACAACAGATACTCACTGAATGGTCCAGCGCCGCATCTTAAGGGTGTTGGCGTTGTTGCGGGTGATCGACACAATAAAACTACTAGGATGTTTTCCCGTGCTGTAATCTCGGGTGCGTAGCCCGTACCACACACCCGTAAGCTGCAACAAGACAGAAAGACAGAGCGTGAGACTTTACCTCAAAGGTCAATGAACCTTATTTCAACATCCTGTAATGTATGTTTACCGGGGTGTCATCTATACCAATACTTCCCTGTCGTTACAATTCACTATTTACTAAATGGACGTTCTTTCACTCCGACGATGTGAAAAGAGCATAAAGTGCGGAAAAAGCTCGTACAACTTTCTACAAGAGTCCCCCGTTCCCCAAAAACAGATTAACTTATTTTGGGGTACGATTAATGTGCTCGAAATTTAGTTTTCAACAACCTCACCCTCTGGTCGTAAAAGTTCTCTACGACACTGACGTTGTTCAGGGGGCAAGAGGATGTTGCTGGAAGACCTGGAAACAGAAAAAAATGTTGGAAAGAGTGTGTCAGACAGAAAGAGAGAGCTAACTTGAGAAGTCCTGAATAAAAAAAAAGTTGCGCCAGAATGAAACTGTCATTAATAGGACCGACAGACGTAACATAAAAATAAATTTCAACACAAGTACCCAAAGACATGAATTCTCTCTAAAGTTTAGAGCTCTAGAGTCTAAACCAAGGGCCATCGTCTAACGGTAGAGGGTAAAGTCCATCGTCACCACGGCAGCAAGGCTGAATGATGAAAGTCGATGAATATCATTTTCTGTTTAGTACAAAAACAAAGGATACATCACAAATAAAAAAATCTGTTTAGAGACCTACCATCTCTCTGGCTTCCTCCTGGGGTTCTTTGTAGACAGTTGGCTGCCAACAGAGTAGACACCAGAGGGCAATAGCAATGATGATTGCAGGAGTTCATGGGAGTATAACTATCACACATAATGATGCCTAGCTTCTTCGAGTAACATAAAGAACTGCTATCATGGCAGCTCGTGCAACGCACAAAAAATACAAAATGTTTACTTAAAAAAAAACAGAGAAAGTAAGAACCAACGTCTACTTAATAAACCGTGTAATAAATCATTAAAAAGGAAACAAATAACAAAACAAAAACTTATTAAAATAAATAAGATAGTCAGTCAAATTAATAGTTAATGATACGATGGTCGTTTACATCTTATTCAGTCCTCACTGAACAATGAATAAAAAGAAACACAAAAACAGAGGAACCTCCAAAATAAATCATACAAACAGAAGAACAAATAGAAAAATATACAAATTATTCTACCTATGTCTTTGGTAAGCTGCAGGTCTTCACGCGAGAGACACACTGACGTCATGAGAGCCTCCAGTTTCTCCTCCATGGCAGGGGTCAGCACGCGACTTCGCCCAAGGAGGGTGACCTCCGTCTTGTCTCGAGGGCACGTGCCGTTCTCCCTCTCGGCGTAGCAGGCCAGGTGCATGAGGTAGTTGTTGTCGTAGTACAGGATGTAAAAAGTAACTGGACATGAATATAAGAGGGTCTGATTACAGCATGTCGGGGAATGGGTTCAAAGTTCACTTAGTTTGGCCCCCTTTTAGACATGAACGTAACGAAGGTTTAATGACTGACACGTCTGACACAAAAACCGCAAAATAATATATTTTATTGCACATGTACAACAAAAATTTGAGTCCCTCACACTAAGAAAATATCTGAGGCAATGGTTGTTCTGACCGTAGGTCTTAAAGTAAGAAATGATTGATCGCTCCAAGGGACCACGTTGCAAAGTCCTTAATTACCCGTACTGACTGAAATGGAGTAGAAAAATGATGACACACTCTCTGTAAATGTATTCTGAGGGCTTCAGTTGCGTGGACTGACAAAACTTAGAGCAGAACACGGTCACTTACTCCAAGAGAAAATATTCTGAGGTCCTTGAATGCGCGCTAAGATGACAGCTTCCGGTCCATTAACTGACTTCTTCCTGGTTTGAGTCCGTGCAGGACTTTCACACTGGTTGTTCCTGTGACAAATATTTATGATATATCTCTGTAGTGTCACCATGAAAAGGAACTTTAAATTGCATCAGATGAAAAGGAGATGATCTCTCTGTTATAACATTATTATAGCGGTTCTGTGAGTACGCATTGGTTCTATTTTTTCAATGAAAATATCCCTTACTAATACTCACATTGTACCAGCAACGACTCCGTCCAAATGTTTGGATAGAGGGTCCAATGTATAGAGACTGGTGGTAGATTCCATTTTGTTAAAGGTGAACCTTGTCCGAGCCACTTCGTACCATACGCCGCTCATCTGGAAAACACAAAGAGGCAGGAATTAAAAAAAATTAAAGAAAACTGATTGAAATAATAAAGAAAGTAAAAAAATAAATGTACAGACTATGTTGATGAACGCGGTAGATTTGTGTTATACATGTCTACAAACATGTTTTATAAATTATTATGAATAAAAATCTTCAATGGTCACAAAAGACTAGTGGAAGTAGGGTGTGTGGAAGACATTTTCACAAACAATCCTTAAGGTCCCCATACTTTGAAATGTTGGTTATTTCTTACAGTATTTTTTAATTTGGATTCTCTTTATGCAAACGATTGAATGTATTTTAATGGTAGAAAGGAACTGATAAAGCATCTGTTGTCGTATTGCTGATGCATGTGCGAACTTACCTCCGCTAAAGTGAAGCGACTGTCGAGAGCAATGTCCTCCATCTTACAGGACTGCTGGCTTTCCTCTACAGAACCGTCTGTTGATGTCAAGGTGTATCAAATGAGTTTAATTATTATACAATTCATTCAAAACAGAGTATTACTACTAGGTGATAGATGGATGAATGGATGATGGATGGATGATGGGTGGATGGAGGAAGGATGGATGGAAGGCGGAGATCTTTGAGCTACATCAGAATCGCTCCCAAGTAATTAAAGCTGTTTATCTCTACCATCTGTAATCCCTCCATGCAGATCACTACTTTCTGTTACAGACGATCGTGTTTGTGCTCTTGTCAGTGCTGATTTCCATTCCACATGCGTTTGAACTTTATATCAGTTAATCTTAAAGTTCTCTGTAGGTGTTCATATCTGATCGGCGTCATCTGCAAATTGGTAGTTGCTTCACATTTCACCCATAAACAAGAAGTTTCTCGCCTTATGGTTTTCTAATAGATGTTGAAGAGTACAGCCTACTGTCGGGAAATATTCTCCTATGTTTAAAGGTTTCTAAGAGTGCCCGCAATATCAGGTCTGGAAGCTATATGAGATTATTTTTGAAAAAAAAATTTACCTCTGTTCATATTCACGGCCTCAACCACAATTGTTGGAATCTTGCAGAGATCTGAAAAAGTATCATACTTGTGTGTTATTTTGTGAAAATAAAATGCTACAAAGGTATTTCAGGCCAGTGATCAATAATTGCCAATACAAACATCTCGCTCTGTCAGATTTGATGAAAGACGAGCCTGCAATTGTGATCTTGTCCTCATGACGACACTTTCACCGTTATGATAAATTCCCCACGAGTACAAATTTAACAATACTGAACCAAAAATAAATAATATTGTGTACGTGAAAAAATGTGTTTTTCTTACCTGTAGCTACTACCTCTACCTCACTCTCCTGCACACAAACGCCAGGTAACATATCCGAAAGAGTATCCAGCGATTTGTCCGTCGGCACAGGTGTACGAGACAGGTACTCCACCTGTAACGACGAGCGCACACACAAGCCATCTTCTGTCACCTGTGCGCAGGTGTACAACAAAGCAACATTGTCATAGTCTGTCCAGATCACCTGCATGGTCACTGCAAATAAAACATTAACACAGGTAAGACGAGAAAAACTAAGTACATTTATATCCACCCTAAGTAAGTTAGAGTCGGCAGAAGTACCTGCCCCCCTCCACTATATATCAACACACAGTCTTGCATCGACACAAAGCTCGTCCTGCTACCCAAACATCCCCCCCCTAAAAAAAAACCAAACAAACAAAAAAACAAAACAAAACCAAATAGCAAACAACAACAAGAAGACCAACGACAAACAAAACAAAACCAAAAACAAATAAACAAAAAACAACAACTGCGAAACAAAGGAAGACACAAAGTCTACAGCTTGAAAAGAGAACAAATGCTTTGCTCGATGAAGTACAAGCAACTGCAATTGTTGATGTCATAAGAATATAGCATAAGGTATACAAAATGGAAGCGTGTCACCTGGACGTGCGTCTAAACCAGTGAAGGTCCACCGGTCAGGGCGAGAGGTGGGCTGAAGGGCGATAACCTCTGCAGGTGAACACATTCTTTTGCTTTTGCTGAAAACAATCATAACACGTGAATAATAATAATAATAATAATAATAATAATAATAATAATAAATAATAATAATAATAATAATAATAATAATAATAATAATAATAATAATAAATAAATTCAAAGTATACAAATAAGAAATATGCAACAGAACTGTGAAAAGCCAAGACAAATAAAAAAACAAGCAATAAAAGAAGAAGGAAGGCAAGGAAATATGTAAGACTAACATTAAAAATAAAATAATAAATTTGAGCTTGCTGTTATGTTACCTATTTATTATGCACAACAGATTAAAGAGTCAATTCTTCAAATGTCTCTGTATGTATTCAGCACTTGAAAAAAAGAAACTGCAGAAAAAAATGTTTCTCTTTTTGATAGCGTGATTGAAAATCAGAGAAATTTAAGATTGCTTTTTTATTTATTTATTTTTTTGATAATCTAAGAAACTAGAGCCTTTATTTGACATTTGTTATGATCCACTCACTCGTAGCCTGTGTAGGCGATCGACACGTCGCCATCGGCGCCGATGACAAACTTTCTGACCACCGAGTCCCAGGTGTTGTTGCCCCACATGAACTTCGTCTGTCGCACCGTGTGCCACGCGCCGGAGAACTGAAAACGAGGCGCAAGTCAGAGGTACTTGAGATCCGTGACAGAATAGTTTTGCCATGCCTGGTCTGTCACGCCGACAGAGGGAGCTCTGTAGCTTTTCTACTGGCTCCGAATAATGGGGGAATGTGTCTGAGAAGCTTCACACATGGGAGTTGTTTTTTTTTTCGTTCAATAAAGAAAGTAAATTTGTAGAAACAGAGAGATAGTCTCAATCTTTCCCATTTTTGTTTCTAGACACGGTGAACCATTTACGTTCTGGGCCCTACTGTCAATTGGATATGAGATATTTTACCTTTTCTTTCTATGAGACTGGAGTCAGAAAAAAAGCTTGCCAAGAGTTCAATAGGTACTCCTAGGACTGTGACAGTTAAATGTTACAGGAACATTACAATTATCACTTAAACCATAGGAACTGATCACGTGACATACGCACCTGTTGGAAATCGAAGCTGTCCATTTCTGAGATAAACTCCTGAGCACATTGTATGACTAGGAATGGCGAAGTCACTACATTTAACAAAATACAAGTTTACGAGGCTTGTCAGATTATTGATTGTTTCTAATAAAATTATATTGCTTCTCATTTATGTATATGTACATACACACATGTTCAGAGGAAAAAAGGATTTTATCGAGGTGTGATTTTGCTTATGACAACGCTTATGGGGTGCAGTAACAAATTCAAATAAAAATATACTTGAAAAGTAATTTCATAGCAAGGTATGCTTTTATAGTTTTGATGAGGAAAATCAAACGGGAATGTCTGCAAACTAAAAAGTTTACCTTTCCTGTTTTCATCTTTCATGGCGTTGACGATGTCTTCTGGAATGTCACAGAGTTCTACAGGGTAAACACACAAACAGAGGACAAATTGACAACCATTAATCGTGACAACAGTGACAGGAAAGAAGAATAATTAACAAACAACAAAAAAGTCACACGGTTTGTCACTTAGCCACGTATACAACTCCCACCCACCCACGCACACTCACACCCACACGTACAGCGAAGCAGAGAGACACGTGACCTACCAGAGGAGGTGCTGATGAAGTCGTCCCTGGAGACGCAGGTGTCGGCGATAAAGTCAAGGAGGTCAAAGGGTAGAGTGAACATGAGCTCCTCCCGTCGCGACCACACGCTGACATGCACTTGACGGCCATCGCACATGTCGTTGGGCAGCACATTGATGCACCAGTACATCACCGCCTGCTCGTAGTCCGTCCACACCACCTTCAGCTGGGCTGAAACATTGACACATGGTGTATTTATATTATTCATATATACATATATATATATAGAGAGAGAGAGTGTGAGAGTGAACGAGTACCTCTGTCACCGAACGTGAAGCTGCCTGGCTTGCTTCCTGGGTTCAGTCGGATGAGTCTCGTTGGCATACATGTGTGAGTAAATGGGCTGTTGACACAAAATAAAGTTTAATTATTTTAAAAGAAAGAGTAAGCTTATTCGTAAAGAGTAGGCCGGTTTGCGATTTCGAAGCATCCACAGAAAAAAAAGTTCCAAAATATCCTAAGTGTCGGTAAGTGCTATTTTTTATGAAAACAAATACAAGCCTTTATTGATGTTTAGACATTAATTAATACGTGTATTGAGATAACACTTAAGAAGGCACAAATTAATAGACTAAAACGAAATTACAAAAATAAAAGATGTAGCAGTAAACCTTATATGCAGACCGAAAGAATAAGAAAAAGTTAGCAGTGAACAAGTTAATTGCATGTAGAGCTGGATGTGGAGAAAAATGATAAAAGATTGATATTGAGTATCAACATACACAGTTATAGTAACCATATCGCCATAATCATGATCAGTCTTAAAATATATAAGATAGTATTGCTGTCCTCAGTGTAGACTTACTTCAGGGAGGTGTTGAGGAGAAGAGTTGTGCCATCTTGCCTGACCACCATGTAGTAGGCCGGGGACATCAAGGTGTTTCTACCCCCAACAGTCTGCGTGTCCCAGTGGCTATACCAGGCCCCAGCAAACTGCGGGTACATGAAACTTTCTTACATGTCAGAGTACCCCAGTAAACAGAAACTGAATTTTGCCTCTTGGAAACCATATTCAATTAACGACATCATCTACTTCCACCCTTTACATGACGGAGGGAAAGGTATTATGAATTTTATCTGTTATGAATGATTTTTTTGGCTATGGATATATCCCAGTCTTTCCAGTGTTTTTGTGTATTTAGTATATAGAATATTTTACCTATATTATCAAATTTCAAGCTTTTAAGGCAATGGTGCAGAATAATGGTTTATTTTTTTAACTGTTAAGTCTCCGTCTGTTCTTAAGATACAAACCTGAAAACTTCGACATTCAAAGAAGGAATCGAAGGAAGTCCTTTTGACACCACAGATGTGTATGTTGTCAGAGATACAGGTGAAAAAAACAAAGCTGGCAGCGCATGTTTATCGGGCGCATCCATGATGTCATGAGGTCAGAGATTTAACCTTTTCGTGCTCAGGTGAGAATGTTCAAGACCGAGGGTTTGTGTGTGTCAGATGAGGGGTTAATCACCCGCTTAAGTACAAATGATTATAAGAAGAATTTGTTTCATTAAACTAAACGTTGGTGTTCAGAAGGGGATTGTTTCTGAATTCAGTGGATTCAGGCGCTTGTCAACATGTTCGACTGTGTGTCAGACCAACCTCTCTTAGGTTAAAGTTCTCCTGGACCGGGATATACCGCATCTGACATTGCACTTTCATGTAGTCTGAAATCGTAAAATACACGGTGCTTGAATGCAGATGCCGTCTGAAAGAAAAAGTTAAGGGAAATGGCAAGTTAGACATAAATTATAGAAGATGACATTCTGAATCGTCTCCACGAACAAATGAACCTTGTACTTACAACATAGTCTACAACATCTCCGGGCTGGTTTTAGCAGGCGGCCATATCTTTCGAGAATACTGACCCTAAGCAATGATGTAGAAGGTTCATTTGACCATTTTTCATATTCTGTTTTCTCCACTTTTCTCAACTCTTTCTCGCAGTACAGTTCGAAAGTGATTCAGACCGTCAATTTCTATCATTTAAGTCTAAAGTGCCTTTTTTTATTGAACTAATTATTAAATACACAATATGTGACTTTACAAATTAGTTTTAAACTATGGAGTGAACAATACTCATATGTGCATGAATTCTAGCTCAAACTGTATTCAATTATTTGTATCAGAAACGAGAATCACAAGAAATTGGGATCAACTTCATTTTTTTAAACAAAGAAAGAGCTACAATCTTAAAAAACAGTAAATATTACATGTAATGTACATGTTAATTAATATTAACACAGACAGGTTGTAATTTATTTACATATGTGTGCTATAAAATAAGTTACACAGCTAAAGGAAAAATGACCCCCTGGCCAATGACCATAGATGTAACATGGCCACAGCATGTGTAATAGTTTATGAAAATAAAAGCTAGTTCGTTGCCTCAATAGACTGTCATAAAAATGACCAGTTGGTCATTTATTTTAGCTTCCCTCCTCCAACTTGGTAATTTATTTACCTTCCTGCAGTTCTCCTGTCAACACATCTTGTAGCACTTCCGGCGGTATAGAGCATGGCTCTGGACACAATGATACAAAAAGTTTGATCTTTGATTCAGGCAAAACTTAGGATTGACTTATATGATATTGTTAATATATTTTATTAGACAACTTATTTGGGACTTCACTTGTCTGCAAATTTCCTTGTCCCCACCAAACGCAAGGAGACTGTGGGGTAGATATTCAAACTTTCTACACATGGTTTCATTGCTATTTGACATCAACCATTTACATTTATAAAACACATTTTCTCTTTCGCTAGTTTTGAATTTTTTTGTTAATTTTTAAGACTTTCTGGCAACAGCAGAGGACCGCACCTTCTGAGAGTTCCCGTAGGGAGTCTGCTGCGATGCAGGCCTCGGCGGCGAGGACGGTCATGTTGTACTTGAGGTCTTCACTCACTTCTACCTGCGCCCGGCGGCGGGACAAAACAAAAAAGTCCTGTGTCTCGGGGTCACAGGTATCGTCCTTAAGGAAACTGCCGCAGATAACAATGGCCATAATGTTGGAGTCCGAGTACAACACAATCAACACACCTGTACGAACAGCAAGGGGAAAAAAAAAGAACATTCGAGATGCGACTGCTCACATTTGTCATTCATCATAATCGTTGTCATCATCTTTTTTATATTTCCTCACATTTAAGTAATGGCAGTACCTTTTATAGACGTGTTCTTTGCTTCAGACAGACAAAATGATGAACTTACGAACAGACAAACCTTTGTGAAGACAATATATACAGGACTGGAACAATTTATGTTACAAGCAAGTGTCAAATCACCATTAGGTAGAAGCCTTTCACTGCCGAGCGCGCTAACATTTAAGCAGATTCAGCAACCACTAGAAAATAATAAACATGTAATGAGAGAAAAGTTGTTAATAAATCAGTTCGAAACTTTAACTATAAGGAAAATTCAGACTTGCCGCCAGCTCCTGTCAAAAATCTTGTGCTGTAAGTTTGCTGTCTTTGTAGTGTCATAAGACTCGCAGGTAGGCATTCATCAGATTCTTCACTGTAACACACAAACAAACATACACAAACACACCCATATATATATAATGCACCTCTCTGGATAGGAAGATAAAGGTCTACAGCTACAATTTTACCATAACAAGTAGAAGGTATAGACAGAAACAGATGACAATGTTAGAGTCCGAATACGAGTGTGCTGTCATCAAAATTTCTACATGAAGCGCTGATGAACGATTTTATCTAAGAAAAAACTAGGGGCCCACGGTGTCTACCTGGGGATGCTCACCTGTAGTGACGGTACAAGACGGAGATGTTACCGTCAGGTAGCTTGGTGAAATAAAATGTCGTTTGCTTTACGAAACCTCTGGTTTGCAAGGGTTTGGCTTGGAGTATGCTGGTCCAGTCTCCCACGATCTGGGACATGGAATCCATTTTAGGCAGGTATGCAGGTAGGAAAACAGAGAGAGAGAGAGAGAGCTATGCAGCCAGGATGAGATAAAAGAAACAAGCCTATACATATACAAAAATCGCGCTACTTATATTGTTTGTAGAAATCTTCCATACATTAACAAGCTTTGTGAAACAATTATACAATCACTGCATCGTATGGAGACTTAGAAATTATTGTATAACACGGAACTGTCTCATTTACTCGCCTGTTACATGGTAATGTCTCACTCACCATGTCGTCTGTGACGCCATGTTGCCCCTTAATGAGGTCCTTTCGGCACCCGATTGTAAAGTAATCTGAAACCGTTACAAATGGCTGTCAAAGTTTATTTGCAGGGGGACTAGCTAATGGTGGACGTATATAAAGTTTAAGAAATTCTCTGCATGTTTCTGGTTTCGCTCCATAGCCACACAAAGGAATGTCAGACCTTGCGAGGCTGGTTTGTTATATATTTCTCTGATGGCTGTGCCATAGGACAACCAAATCAATGTTGTGCCATTAAAGTATGAGTTTGATAATACTCTCGGTACTTATATACAACACCTGGATGCTAAGGGCTGATAATTCTTGTGCTGGTGCCACATTTCAAGATAATCAAGAAGTTAAATCAAGTGATGTATCAGCACGTACCTACGGGCATGTCACTGACATACGCAGCTGTAATGACATCAGGTCGGATTTTGCAGACATCTGCCAACAAAGTGAAGTGTGATTAGGTTTTACTGGTGGCAGGGAGTTGTAGCTGACATTCTCGAAGTATTAGCTCAAATACAAGAAACAAGGTGCAACTGAATTCCCAACAATTCTTAATTTTTGTAGATAATGTAACAATTGGTACATGACAAAGAAAAAAATTAACCTCCAAACAGATTAACAGGGGAAAGGGAGGGAGGAAACTGGAGTACCCGGAGAAAGCCCTGCGAACAAATGTCACATACCCGAGACGATATCTGAACCCTGAGCCGCTCGTTGCAATGATGACAAACGAGTGTTTTAATTTCTACACTACATGGCGCCCCATTTATGCACCTTTATACATGAACGCGCCAACCCTCGTGCAGCCTGACCCAGGTAACACCTGTCCAAGCCATAGACGAGACACTTGACCTGCCTCTACACGCTACTACAGGATAATGTCTTCTCCGGAAGTTTACGCTCGTTACCTCCCTTGGTCTCCTCCAGCGTGCTGACGTCAATGCACGGCACGTTTACGTGACTCATGATCTCCTGTCTGGTGACGTCATCGACGTGGGGATGCCGGGAAAGGAGATCCAGCGACATGCGATCCGGAAAGCACTCGGCATCATCGTCACTCAGGGTGCACCAAAAGGTCAGCAAGTGCTTCTCGTCTGCATACAGGATCTTCATCACTTCTGCAAGTACACCCGGGGTAGGAGACGCGATCAGAACTGGTCTTTAATCGAGATACTGCTCTATTCATGTCACCAGCTTAGTTACCATACACTTTCTCCTACTATCAGTTGTCGTAATGCAGTCACACACTCGTCTAACCTATCAGAAATCGCTGAAGAGTCTTGTCATATAACATAATCATTTGTTTGTCCACGTTCCCAGTAAAAATAATAACACTAAATTCAAGAAATTTTCTCTTTTAAGCAGTAATGATAATAGATATGTTTTCTTACCACAGTATTACCAGCTCACTGATTTATCTGGCTAGTGACCGACATACCTAAATATAGTTAAGAAGCTACACATTTGGCTAGCAAATAAGACAATACTTTATTTACTCACCTGGCGACTCATCAAAAGTGTAGTAGTAATCCCCAGAACCCGAGGTCGACTCCAGCATCCCCGCCTCTGTAGGTTTACACATGTTCAATTCGTTGCTGCGACCCGAAAATAAAGGATATTGCATAAACAAATATTAGTATTTACACTTAAATTGAATGTTTCCTAGCGATCATTAGGTAATGCACATACCTTTTTCTCCCCTCGGTGTGTTACCTTCCCCAGCATACTAAGGACCTAGGCACATTCAATTGCACCGTATGGGTATCGAACCGGCGCGCCTAACCAGTCGGACTTCTGCTTCCCATACTAACAAAGAGCACGTGCGATCCGATGAGCACACATTCAATCTTTGATACACTTACTCATAGCTTCGCCACAAGGTCAATATTCCAGTTAACTTCGGAATGATGAAGAACGACTCCGATTCCGGTGGATGCTGCTCCAGGAAGGACGGTGTTCGCCACAAGACCATCCACTCGCCACTCAGCTGCACAAATATTCGTCCACCCTTACTCACCAGTTGAGACAAGCCTCGGTCTAAATTACAAGAGGTATATGTAACAGTACCAGGGGCAGATTACTAAAAGGAAGTTGCACGTGTCTAAGGAACGGTAAGCAAAAGGTAAAACCCAACCCTCTGAGAGATATCTTCCATGATAACTCAGGTATCCAATCCTCGGGTAGGCAGAAAGAGTTTTCCAGCCACAGGTTCGCTTTCTATCCAAACTTAAGAGCGGCATCACCATTTAAAAATAGAAGACAGTTTCAAACTGGTTAAATACGAAATTCAAGAGTACACTCCAAGTATTATTTATTCAAATTAAAGTATCGTGATAGACAGAACAGTTTTGATTGTGCAAAAAGACTTTGCGGTAATGGATGTATTATTATTTACCTTTGTCAAACCTTGAAGGTCGATATCTTTGGTTCCTCTCAGGAGCTGACCATCGCAGGCAAACGCAGGAATATCATAGGCTGCACAGATTATCTAAGAATATCAGTGTGTGATCATGGCCATTTTTATTAAAAATAATAAAATAAAATCATAGATGTGCTAAATAATAGAATACCTAAAATAATGATAATAATAACAAAATAAATTTATCAGTAATAATACATATACTCAAGTTATACTCACAACAAAATATCATTATTTAACAATGCTAATATGATTAAAATTGGAGCCATCGAATTTTTCAGAACAATAGTTCTGTTTCATGTTCATTAACACACCTGAGGTTATTTCCCCTGCTTCAACTACTTCTTGCACTCTCGCTGGAATTGTACACAGTGGGTCTGTAACGAGAAAAAATAAACAGTTATTTAGATAGTCGAGACATGTTCCACTCACTCATGAACAGCTTTTAATCATGCAGGAATCCATGTTATTAGTCTGTACAGCTCCATCCATCAGAAACACACACACACGCACACACAAACCTACTCACACACGCTTCAACCTAAAAGGTCGTGTGCTATCAAACATGTCCAGCATCAACTTTGGGAACAGTACCCCAGTAAATGTAAATTCAGACTGTGATGGATGGGTGTCAGGTGTAGACAGGTGTAGACAGGTGTAGACTGTCGGTGCTGTAAAGGCCGCTCACCTTCAGCTGTGCGTTTGACGTGCTGCAGGTCCACACAGACGTTGACGATGTGCTGCTGCAGCAGGTGGAGTTTGTCACCTGAGATGCTGCTCTTCCCGTCTCGCGCGAGAATCTCGACCAGCAGCGAGCTGGTGCTGCACTGGTTGTTCTGGAGAAAACGGTGGCACCAGTAGACTACCGCCACCTCATCGTCCATGTACAGGACCTTGAAGGCCCCTGAACACAGAAAGACAATACTCAGACTAAAATGGTTGCATGGTGGCTGCAGGAAATAATATTACAGCCCACATACTGTATTTAGATGTTCCATAATTCACAACATATTTACCTTTGTTGGAGTGATAGACGAATGTGTAGTCGCCAGGTGTACTTTCCTGGAACAACTGCAGCACTTCCGTGGGAGGACATCGCCTCCGTTCAGTGCTAAGAGAAAAAAAAATCCAAACAACTATAACAACAACAAACAAACAAAAAGTAGCGGGCTTGTAAAAGCTATATGATTTAAAATACTTAATCCGGGTGTTTCTAAAGTGTTCCAGATATAGGGGTACTACCAGTCCATGTTTACTACCACAGTTTATGGATTTTTCTTTAACGAATTGCTAAAAGGATTGTTTACAAATTGTTAATGAATTCACGTCTCAACAAAGCTCAATTTATTACAGATGACAAAAAAAAATTCAATTTCTCATCATTCTCGCATTTCCGTTAGTCGTCGACATGAAAGGGGCTTGCTTAGTTTTAATATTCTTTTCTTCGCCTCATTGTGTCAATGCATTCACATAATATCGCAATAGTTGTATTCACCAGCAACTATTTCACTGATGTTATCATTCTTATCATGTCTTACTCCATCGCTTTAATAGTTGTAAAAATAGTCATCATTTTCATCGCCTTTGTCTGTGCAATGTCTTAAAAGCTGTACTTTTCTGTATTAGACACAACAAACTTTTATACAACCTTCAAGCGAAAACTATTCTGCCTACCTGTTGTAATATCGGGTGCCTACCTGTTGTAATACGGGTGCCTACCTGTTGTGGTATCGTATCATTAGCTGAAATCGTCCGTCAGGAGTTTTGACAGCCTGTGTTATCTTGGAAAATTCGCGAACCTCACGAATGTCAAAGGTTGTCCTGTAGACTGTATGCCACCGACCTAAGAACTGAACGCGCAGGTACAGTTTGTTAGGTGTGCCAAGAAGTAGGTAAGACAAAAGGGTGGACACAAAATTTAGTGTCAAAACATAAAATGTAAAGTTAACATAGCACAAGTCAACGAAATCAAAAGACGAGAGAGCTCAAAAGCACGAAGAATAAATGGGAAGACATTAACCATGCAGTGTCAGAAATGTTTTCGATTAAATAATGTGATGATCAGGTGTGGAGGAGGAGGTTAACAAAAATAA
This sequence comes from Pomacea canaliculata, assembly GCF_003073045.1. NCBI lineage: Eukaryota > Metazoa > Mollusca > Gastropoda > Architaenioglossa > Ampullariidae > Pomacea > Pomacea canaliculata. Next base: position 3,070,515 of record NC_037600.1, read on the forward strand.
TGGGCAACAACAGGACACGGATCCTCACACCTAGGAAAGAGACATCAAAGCAACCCACCTGCTCGTCACTGAAGCCGTCAGCGATGGCCACGAGATCGCGCCTACAGCCAATGGAACCTCTGTCTACATAACAAAAAGTGTTTTTCAAGATAAATAGATAGAGAAATACATACATATCCACATACATATTATTTACCTTATTCTTTCTGTACATATATTTACTATCTTAATCTACCTGTTTTTATGTCCTCCAAGATGACACCAGATACCACTGATTCTGGAGTGCTGCAGTTCCCTGAAAAAAATGACACCATCGAACACTTACTAAATTGTTGATAACATTTACATCAATTGCATTGATAAATTATGACAGATATTGTACTAATTTTTATTGTTGTTAAACATTCTGTATTTTTAGGAAGACAGTGAAGGATGTAGGAGACAGAGGACCACAAGACAGTGAGCACTGCTCACCACTCCCTGTACGCTGGAGCTTTGCAATGTCGACACAGGCGTTGGCCACAGGCTGCTTGAGGACACGCAGACGATCGCCGGAGACGTTGGCGCTACGACTGAAGACCTCCACGAGCTGTGAGTCGGGTCTGCACGTGCCGTCACTCAGCACGACCAGACACGTGATCAGCACCAGCGAGTCCGAGTCGGCGAAGAGAAAAGTGGAGTAGGCTGTACATAATGACATAAATACAGTATATACTCACATTGCATAGAATTCATAATCCAGCATACGTTACATACATACATACGTACATAGTATGCGTACATACATTCAGATATACTTAGAGGCGCATTCATACATGCACATACTATTATATATATATGTATATTAGGCAAGCATATGTTCACAACCTATTGTATACACATATATCCATGCACATAGAAGCAATGCATGCATAAATATAGATATATACTGATGTAGATACATACATTTTAGTGCATAAATGTATACAAGCATATGTGCTTATCTACAAACCGTCAGCACAACCATAATATATATATAGATATGTACATGCGCAAGTATACGCACGGACATGTAAATGTAGGTGTCCGGTCACTTAATCCCCAGACACTTCATCCCCGACACTTCATCCCCGACACTTCATCCCCGAGACATTTAATCCCCAGACACTTCATCCCAGACACTTCATCCCCGACACTTCATCCCCGACACTTCATCCCCGAGACACTTCATCCCCGAGACATTTAATCCCCGAGACATTTAATCCCCGAGACATTTAATCCCCGACACTTCCTCTTCAGGACAAATCAAGTGCAGCCTATAATAGATTGTTGGGTGCAGTTAGAGAGCTAGTGCCTAATGCAGCTCCAGAGACTATAGTAACAGACTTTGAGAAAGCTGCGATGACCGCTTTTAGAGAGAAGTTTCAGTCATGTAAAGTAACGGGCTGTTACTGTCACTGAAGTCAAGCGGTATTACGCAAAGTCACTGAACTGGGGATGAGAAGTGACGACGACGAAGACGACGAGTGACGTGGAATGGTCAGATGCCTCCCAGCTCTTGCCTATGTACGTGAGGAACACATCGTCGATTCCTTCGAATTGCTTGCAGAGTCAATGCCACAACATGATCGCATGCCGGAACTTCTATCCTACTTCGAGCATACGTACATACGGGGCCGCAGACTGCGCGGTAGAGGGGATAACTACAATGGATCGTCTTCTGTACCTCCGATCATTAGCTTACCTTTCATATTGATTAACAGCAATTACCTCCCGAACACTCAAGAACAATTTTCATATCATATTGTTGAAGAACATTACATTTACTTGCTTATATGAATTTTAACTAATGTTGTAGATGTTCAAATGACGTTGAAGTTAATAGCATGATTTGAATTTGAATTATTTGAATTTCAATTAATAAATTTCAATAAAATTTTTCGCTGACTTCATAATTTTTATAGTTAAGAATTTAGTTTAGGGATGAAGTGTCTGGGGATGAAGTGCTTAGGGATTAAATGTCTCGGGGATGAAGTGTCGGGGATGAAGTGTCGGGGATGAAGTGTCTGGGGATTAAGTGACTGGGAACCGTAAATGTAAACATACACATATACAAACATCACTGTATATATAAATAAATACATTCATTATAAATGAGCGAATACATTCATTATAAATGAATACATTATGAAATACATTATGAAATATTATGAAATACATTATGAATACATTCAGACATGAATACATTCATCAATGTTTCCATAATATATTAAAACACTCATACACAATTAAGCACACACCTATCTACCTATCTGCGTAATAACACAGAGCTTTCAAAAACCTCCATTTATACATAACCAAAAGACAACATCACTGACATTGTATCAGCCAGAAAACACATTGAGGGCGCTGCCACACCTGTAATGTCACCAAAGCCGTATGTGTATCTGCCTGCTGATGTCGATGAATGCAACACGTCGACATTGACGGGACCACACAGGTCAGAGGTCGTGCTGCAATTATAATATACTTATTATATCACTATAACTACCTGAACTTGAGCTGCCTGCCTGGATATTCATGCGTAGAAACTGAAATATCTTTAACAAGAGCTGAGCTGATGAAAATGATTTTAGAAAGTGCTAAAACTGAAATTTGTGTCGAGGAAAAAAAAACGACACGAAGATTAACGGACAGAGAGAGGCAAGACAAAAACAATTGCAGTTTTATAGGCCACTGTTATGAGGTGCTAAAAAAAACATGCGACCAAACTGATAAGCTTTGCACGTGCAACGTAACACTTGCCTAGTCATCGGTTAGTCGAGGTTCCTAAAATCCTACAGTCAACCAGTCTGTTCCAGGGAAGAAGACTAAAATAATTTGAGAAAGAAAGGAGAGAGGTGCTTTGACCGCAGGATGGAGATCATCAAATACGACAAGGGCTTTAAAAAGTAAGAGATGACATAAAAAATAAAAAAAATAAAAAACTGGGTAACTAAGACAAAGAAGAGAAAGAGAGAAAATCTGAGATGATACGAAGGAGCTTACAGAGTCCGGAAAAAGTAGAGAAGAGTCTGAGACAGAGAAAAGCGGGTAGATGCACGAGCCAGGCTTACTTGTAAGTGCGGAAGAATATGATGACGTCACCACCTGACGCTAGGATGCGCACTGAACTCCTGTAGGGGGCGCTGTTGCTGTCGGGTCTGGCTGTTGCCACCAGATGCCAAGTGCCAGTCACACCACTCACGTCAAAGTCTCGCGGTACTTGCAGACGATCCACCGGACATGACAGTTCTAGGGACCAGAAAGTCAGTCACTGTTCTTTCTTAAGTATTAAACTAATGACCGTCTACTTAATATTCATTTATTTAACATCCATGTAAATAGTTTAAAACTCAGACTCGAGTCACACGCACAATTATTTCTGGGAGTTCATAGGTTATGTAATCACAGACCTTCTATATGTCCTGTGTAGCCATTTTTCCTCAGAAACTCAGGTGAGACTTTGCATAGACCTGTCAATATAAAAATATAGTTTAAGGTTTCTAAGCCTTTATCTGTGATTATATAAGGAGGAACATTGTCACTGCGTGTTAACAAGTTTGTATTAAAAAATAGTCCTTATGTCAGTCCTGCTTTTCTACAAAAGTTTTACATTCTTTCTTTCTCTGTCTTAATTTTCCCTTTCCTTGCTTTTAATTCATTCTGTTTTCCTGTTTTTAGTCTTTTTTATTATTTTTTAAAAATAAATTCATTCATTCACTAGTCGGTTTCCTTGCCCGGTGTTGTCTTATATTCACGACATTTTAAAGGGACATTACTCTACATTACTTTCGTGAGCATACAATTAGCTGTCATTTATTTTGCAACGGAAAGAGAGCTGTCATCAGAGGTAAGATCAACAACACTTGTACACAAATGATGGGCAATGTGATAACAAATGTATTTAACAACAAATGTGACATCGTTGAAATAATCATATTCTGTACGAGTGCGATAATCTCCCTTAGTGTGTCCTGTGAACTGTGTGAACTAAATATGCGAAAAAAACAGATCACATTATGTCTGCATGCGCATGAGCTAAATTTTTTGTTAATCTTCTGTATGCTCATTCAAACCAGATGTTTTTCGTTTAATTACTATTTTTGGTTTGGAGGACGGGGTCAGCCCCAACCCAAATTGCAACTCCCAAGATGTGCGGTCAGCCGAGATGTTCACTTCTTCAGCCATTCAGCTGAGTGAACGCGCGCGCCTGCTCTGTGTATATGTACCCGTATTTCAGAGACATTCTTTACCCGGAACGGCATCGATGAGACTGGAAACAGGAACACAGGCCTTGGCAACGTAGGTGTACAGCTCCGACAGAACATCTTCAGGGATGACCTGGTCACGTGACACAATCTCCACGTGCACTCGGTCGCGAGGGCATTCCTTTTCATCGTCGATGCTGAGGCAGACGTATATCACGGCGTTGGTGTAGTCTGTGTAAACCACCTTGCGGCGGCCTGCACAGTCACCAGTAGGTCACATTAGGTCACATCCGGCTACAGTCCCCAACATGTCATTTTATTATGTCTCATCCTGCGCAGCTAACAGTAAGTCATTTCATCAAGCACGATGTGTTTTCATGATAGTTATCTTATTATCTGCATACACTGTATGTTTATATGACAATAAATTTATTATTTTTATCGAGATACATTTTAGCGCTAAGCACTATCTTCTCAAAGGAAAAAGACAAAAACAAAGTACATCAAAGTACGAAAATTTTATCTACAGCTAAAGATGTGTGTGTCAAAAATAAAATACTCGATGCATGATGGATAATGTGAGAGATCGCAAAGACTGATGAAAGCTTGTTTATATTTCAAATCATTTTTTTTTTCTTTTCTGCGCTAAATTCAAACGTCGAGGAAACAAATAACTACGACATATATATATACATGTATAAAGAAACAGGTATAGACGTGCACCGCTTACCGCTCGAAAAAATGTAATCCCCAGGTGTGTCTAAACTTGTGTCGAAGGATATTGAGGGCTCCAGACACTTCTCTGACTGGGTTCTAACAGCATAGACAATGTCAGCATATGCCACCACCTTCTCTAACATGCAATTTTACTTACATCTCCACGCGCCCGCACACATGTACACAAAGCCACACACTCGTAAACACACACCCCGCCCGCACATGAAAATATTACAAAATCACAGCCATGCATTCACGAGACAAAAGCAGAGATATATATTATGATGATCGCCTATAATCTGTGATTAAATAACAAAGCGAATATCATACAATGCGAAAGAGAAGAGATATAAATAGCCACGGAAAGATGAAAGAAAAAAATAGAAATGACAACAGAAACAGCAATGAGAAAAGCATAACGACCTAAGTGTTTGTATATTAAAGTTGCAACGAGGCTCATTTATTGAAGGACTGGGTAAAGCTCAATGTAAAATATTATTTCCAGAAATCTGTGCTCCACAAAGGCGCCCACCTTTTTCGTTCAAAGTCACACACACAGGCACGCACGCGCACTATCAACCGCCACCCACCATGACCAGCACCACAAACAAAAAGAGGTCAGAAACACTGACGTCATCATTGTACATTGATACATCTACATTGTGAATGGCAAGACCCAAGGACCACACGTTGATTAGGTTCTTCTGTGTAAAATTATTAGGACATCTACAAGCGAGCAAGAGGTGTAAACATGATATACTGAAAGTCACAGAAACGATGTTCAAATAATAAACTAAAATTCATGTTCTTTCTGACGATGATTAAAGGTTTTACGATATGAACAAGAAGTACCTGTATCCGTGGTAGTAAGTCAGGAGAGAACCGCTGAAACTGACAAACGAAAAAGATGAGGCCGACATGAAAGTATTCTCTCTCCACACATGATTCGTTGTCTGCAGGCGCTCCCATTTACCGAGGTACTAAGGAGGAAAACAATAAACAAAATGAAAGACGAAGTCATGACATATAAACAAATTTTTTGTAATGCGAAGATTGTGCTATGAATTTTTGATTCGGGGTGAAACTTCCTGTTACAATTATTGTGATTAAATGCTGCTATTAATATTGTAAAACTAATGTTTTAATGCTATCACTCATTGTTATCTCGCGGTTATTGTGGTTTGAGGATCGGCAATGTCTCGCATATTGTGTTTGTTATTATTTGGTTGGTTTGGTTTGGATGAATGTGGTATTTTACTTTTTATTTGGAGGGGTGGATGGGTGAGATGAACAGTTATTGCTGTGCAGTAAAACTGTCAATGTGTTTCGTGGTTTTGACCGTTGGGTAGGAGGAGAAAAGCATTATCTTACCACAGCAATCCAGGAAACTTTAAATTCTGTTCCCCACATCATGCCACTCACTGTAAACTAACCCTAAAGGTTTTGCAAATTTACACTTTCATTCAACTGTGAATGATCATTGCTGAGTCCCTAGACTGACATTCTCTAGTCTTTCGGGGTATCTCGCGTTTCTCGATCTCAGTCAATAAAGTCTTAACGAAGAATCTACCCGAATGACCTCTTTCCTCACTTTTTGATCGTTGAAATTGTTCATGACAGGGATGTTTTTGACCTTACACTGGTCTCCGCTGGGCCAGGATTCTAGAAGACAATAAGTCAGGCATTAATGTATGTTAGTTCTATCGAATGTCTTCTCTTAGACGTGTCATGTAAACAGATTATAGCAGTTTGATATATTATAATAATAATACCACCTTAACGAAAAACGTGCCCGGTGAAAATCTTCCCTCATATAACAAAGACAAAAGCGAAGAGAGATAAAAGGTGGAGTGAGAGAAAGAAGAAATGGAGGAAGAGGTGAAATGAGCGAAAGAGATAGAAAAGGAAAGAAGGAGAGAAAGAAAAAAGAAGCAAAAGGAGAAAGACGGTGAAAAGACAAAGGACAAAGCAAGTGGAGGCTGGGGCAGGATGTCAGGCTACCTCTGATGTAGGCGCTGCCACGAGCGCTGCCGAGGTCGTTTGTCGCCCGACACACGTACTCGCCAAAATCTTTTTTGCCCAACCTCTGCACCGTCAAGACGTGCTGGTTGCTGGGCAACACTGCCATGACGTAATTGTCGTCCGCCCTCAGTACGTCGCCGTCCCGTAACCACGCCACCTGTGCGTCCAGGTTGAGGGGCAGCTGGCAAACTAGCTGCGCCGCATCACCGAAGTACTTGTAGATGACGGGGTCTTTGATGATCACTTCCGGGGGAGCTGAACATGAGGGTCAGGTTAGCCGTGGAGAGGATAACAGTTGTAAATAACTAAATAAGTCAAGACGCTGAATAAGGTATAACAGCAAACAGAGGTCAGAGGTGAATATGTTCCATCATATCGAGATCTGTCTTTGTCTAAGTAGGCATACATGCACAGACTACTCACAGGTCACGTGCACAGTGACGTAGGCACGAACAGTCGGTCCAAAGCCGTTGCGCACCAAACACTTGTAGATCCCGCTATCTCCCAGCTGGACATCCATAAGCCGCAGTTGTTCCCCTTGACCAACTGAGGAACCATAATTCCATTATAGATAATTCTTATGGAAGGGACGAACCTTCGTCTTTCAAGGTTTATGTTTATTACACAGGAGTATAAATAGCCTAGGGAAAACCCGGATACCCCACAAGAGCGACAGCACCCGAGCCTGAAAACCGCACTCTAGCTTGTTCGCAACCCAAATGGTCACCATGAACTTTTCTAATGTTGTTTCTAATTATCTTCTAATTTCTAAATGTACCTTGATTATTGCTTATGTACTGCTTAGAAAAAAATGCTCTTGTCGTGTAGTGTGAAATGTACTTTAGTAATTCATCGTAATGAAAAGTTCTTTCTTTATCTCATCTTTGCGTGCTTTCGTTATCACTTAAAGAGAAAGTGTTTTAACGGTTACAACAACAATCAACACAAAAACCAAATAATTATGTGACAGTTTTAGGACCGTTACCTGTTTCCCAGATCTCTTCTCGATTCTCCTGCCCTAGCCTCTTCATCCAGGTGACGGAAGGCCTCGGGTGGCCGCTTACTTGGCATTCGAGGAGCACCGACTCACCCTTAGTCGCAGAGATGATCTCACTGGTCTTGGTGATCCTTGGCGGAACTGAAAGGTCGCATGCAGGACATCGTCAGTAATCCTAAGTTTATATGTTTTAGGTGAAGGTGAACACCACACAGCTCGTCAACAATAAAAGCTATAAAATCATCGTCAACAACAACAACTACAGGTAGCACATCATCGACTCATCAGATTACAAATGACAACACCTACCCCATATAATGAGAATATAAACCATTCATCCACCCCTACGACAAACAGGAAACAAATACACGCATTAACGGGTGTTGGTGGTCTGGAGTTACCTGCTGCGAAGAGGGCGAGCTTTGTTACGGGGTTGTTGCCCACGTAGCAGATGTACACGTCACTGTCCCTGCTGGTGATCTCGTTGATGCGCAGGCTCCAGCGCCGGGGTTGCGTATGTAATGCTGTGAACCGGAAGTCGCCAGTCTGACGTTGTAAGTTGCTCGTCAGAGCTCTGCGTTTTGTGTCCTGTACCCAATACACCTGCAAATACCCACTACACTTTATTTCCTTTCAAACAAACTACCTGGCTTATTTGTCTTCTTGCAAGGATTTCTTTCAGCTTTTTTACAATAATATATTTTGTCGGATTTTTTTTCCCTTCCTGTAATCTCGACAGCGCTTTATTCATATCTACCATAACGTGCACGTGCATGGCATCAAATGGCGACAAAAAAAAAACATGTGTGTGTGTTTTTTTATTTTAGAAGTGGGGAAGGAAGGTGATGTGCTTACGTAGGCGACCTCGTCGGAGGGGTCGTCGTCTCCCAGTGTGCAGTTGAGCAGTATAGTGGACCCCACTAGCGCCCCCACACTGTAGACGGCCGCTGAGTGAGGCCGCACCAACCTTGACGTCACTGTAACAGACGTGACCACGTGACATCTCGGTAAACATTTTATTAGCCGAGTTATTATTGAGCACATTATCCTGCAGAACCATTTTATGTCGCTGAGTGACAACAGTCATTTTCACTCACTCACTCATTCCTTATAAAATGTTAAAGGCTAAACAGCAGTGTGTGTAGTACTCTCGTAATTCAGCTGTTGCAATTCAGTTTGATTGGTTTTTGTATTTTACATGATTTGATTATTATTATTATTACACATGCCTTCGATAAAACACTCTACTAATAAATAAATAAACATTGTAACCGCACTAACTACTCACTCCCTTTGATCTCAAAACATTTATGATGGCAGCTACAAACTTATCAAAAAATTACTACCATGATAACGGCATTATTACAACTGCGTATATGTTTGTGATAGTGACTACTAAGCAATCTAAATTGTAAAATTGTTTTTTCTATATTTATAAATTATCTTATATTACTTTTCTACAATACTCTTTAGTTCAATTTTTGTTGAGGTGATAAAAGTAATATTTCAGTATCATCGACTACACAAAGACTACACGTGTGGATGTGCCTTCGTTAACCTAAGTGTACATACCAAAGTTTTCTTCGATGAATAATGGCGGGCAAGGATCTGAAGAAAAATCGTCGGAAGCAATCAAAAGTATTGCATTGATAATATAAAAAAAATCGACAAGATATTATTTCGAAAGAGACAAAATTGTTAGCAGTAAGTGCATTTGAAATGTATGAGCAATCGTAAATGCTTTTTTGTACTTGTGTATTGTGTGTGTGTGAGAGAGAGAGAGAGAGAGAATAATGAGAACAGTATAGACAAAAAATTCTTACTATGGTGTTTCCCATTTGATCTGTAAAATGTAGGAGAAATTCAGCTCATGGTTACTGTACTCTCATTTCGTCCCTAAACACGCCCATCCTAGGCTGTTGCTCACTCACTGACTCACTGACTCACACACAAACATGCATGCTCTTTAAACAGCTGGTAATTGTGTTCCAAATTTTCTAACTGTAGGGCTACATTTAACCATTCCTGTGACACCACTGGTTAATCCGTCCTGGTTCTAAGCATAAAGATATACTGTACTCCATATCCCTACAAAGTGAAGCTGCAAACACATAATAACATTAATTTCTTCAAGCACACACCTTCAAGTTTCACTGTAGTATCTAAGTCTGTCAGAGGCACCGGAAGCACATCCCCCAGATGCTCCCAGTCATCCAAGGTGATTGTCCGGTCACGTGACAGCACAGATACCTGGAACCGGTTTCTACGACGACATTCCTCGTGGGAGAGAAGTCCATCGAAGCAGATTATCGCCAGTAGAATGGATCCATGCACTCTTTTCATCTCAAACAGCACTGTGCATTTGAAACAATTGCAAAATTATATTTCAGAAAGATTTTATAAAAATTCGTTAATGGTTTCTTTAGAGTTTTAGTGTTTGGGGCTCCTGTCAAGAGTCGTCTATATTTAAACTAAATGATAATAATCATCATTATCGTTGTTGTTGTTATTATTTTTTTTTCCTGCTTACTTGTTTCTCCATGTCCTGAGAGCAGAAAAGCTCTGTCCTGTCCCGTTGGCTCCAATGAGTAAACGTGAGTTTTGATACACTCGGAACAGGAGGGGCTGACACAAAACACACATCACATGTAAAAGATGATTTACAGGTCTGTCTCAGCCTGTTCGGTGTTGTGTCCAACACACATCAACCAGCGAACAACAATACCATTTAAAGCCCGGACACACATTTCATGGGAAAAAATAATATCAGTTCGTATTAATATTAATATAATTTTTACTAAACCCCTCATAGATGTTCCGTACCTAACTATAAAAGAATGCGCAATGCAAACACACATACACACATACAAGAGGAAGAAAGCGCAGTTGACAAAGGCATTGGCATTAGTTCGTTAACAATATTTCACAGGAGGAGGACCTCACCACTTGGCACTATAAAGAATGATAGCCGTCCCGTCTGGTCCCAGAAGCATGTCCCATTTCTGTGATGTCCACGTGTCAGAGCCCCAGATGTAGGTGGTGTGGCCAACGTCGTACCACGGGCCCCGCATCTGTTGGCAACATCATTGGCATCAGCGACAATCATTCAATAAAAGGAAAATATTTGGGACTTAAGCTGGGATAGCTTGCCTGACAAGCTACCCCCGACCTTAAGTTTTATTCTAGTTGATAAGTAGTTCAGAGTTCTTAAAGACCAACCTGAATGGTTGCATTTTTGTTTTGTTTTGTTGTTTTGTTTTTTTTTTTTGTTTTTGTTTGTTTGTTTGTTTTGTTTTGTTTGTTTTTTTTTTTTTTTTTTTTTTTTTGGTGCAGATTTCGGTAGAAATGCCCTAACCTCTAAATTTCAGCCTCCTTTGCTTCTTTGCTGCTGCTGTAGCTAGACTGTGTAAGTAATGTGCAAGTTTGTGGCAACTACTGTGCAAAGGACTGTGGAAGTGCCCGTGTATGCGTTCGTGTGCTTTTGTGTGTTGTTGTTGTTTACCATGATGACGCGTCCCCCATGTTTTCCCACCCCGCCGGAAGTGACGGCTGTGTCAGGCGACGCCATGACGACTGCCCACATAGCGGAGACAAACGACATGACAATCAACACCTGTTGCCAACATCGACCTCGAGTCGTCGACATCACTTTGATGATAGTCAAGCCAATCCACACCTGACAGGAGACTCCCTGGCCGACTCACAAGTTCAAACTTAATATCTGCAAGACAGAACCAACAATTATTAAAATAAATCTAGCAACTGTAATGGAACTATAATGTGAAGAAAACAATTATTTAGTAGTTTGAGTAATTGTTTTTAAACCTACTAAGTTTAATAATAGTATTTATACACGGAATCCCAGAAACAGACACAGACACCGTATACAGACATACATGAAACAAACAAACAGACATGGAACACAGATGCACAGACGGGGGTGAATAATACAATAATCAAAATGTTGGCGATGATATCAGTGAGGCCTCTAACCCCACGACTATATTTTTACCGACAGATCATGATGTAATATCACACCTAAAGACATACCTAAAATATACATCAAAGCTTAATTCTGTGGTATAGCAGAAAACTGGATAAGAAGTATAAAGCTTCCACTCGGATAGCTCACGGACTGTATGGAAAAATGTAGAGGTTCTAGAGGACGGATATATCGGTATCTAATTACAGCCCTCAGGCAGGTCACCAAAGGTCACGAATATCAGTGGTAAAATCAACAGACCAGGGGTCAGCCTGCCGCACATCACGTGTTGTGTGCCACGTGCTGCTTTTGTTCTCTTGTGTTTCCTCATGCGTTCTTTCCCTCCATGCCACCAGTTGTGCATTCTTGTTTAAATCACTTGTATTTTCCTTTACAGCTTAATGTCTTTTTGAATTTCCTGATTCTTACATTTAAATCGGATGCCCCTCTCTATTATTAATCTGCCGGTTTTTTTTTCTTTCATCTTTTCCGTTTCTTTAAATGTGTTGTCATTTTTAACCTGTCATTCACCTTCCTTCAAATTTTGTAATTTCTTTATTTGAATATGTGGATTCTCTTCCTGTAAATAAATCTGCTGATTCTTTCTTTCATAGTTTTTGTTTTAGTATCTATGTGTCTTTTTCTTTCACGTCTTATGTGACTTCTTTTTTAAATTCATTTCTTAGGTTTCATAAAATTGATGGGTTATTTCCTATGGTTGTTAGAAATAGTTTGCTTATATGCTCAATTTGACATTTCATATATATCTCACCAAATATATTTCACCTTTGATGGTAATTATATCTTTCCCATCTTGTGTGTTGTTTACCTCTCCTCACAAACTGCTGACCAAATGTACCACACACATCTGTGAAACACGAACCCCACAGACTGGAGATAAGCACACACACACACAGCGGGTGTTCCCCACATGGATGATAGATACATAGGAACTAATACATAGGAACTAATCCCACAAACAGACACAGACACCGTATACAGACATACATGGAACAAACAAACAGACATGGAACACAGATGCACAGACGTGGGTGAACAATACAAAAGACACTGTCCATGCACACAGACAAACATGGAGTACAAGTATGCAGACACACACATGAAACAGCAATTTCCACACACAGAAATGAACACACATATGTGAAATATTGACACAGAAACACAGATGTAGAATATATATATAGATATATATAGTCACACGGGTAGCATGATGCATATTCACAGACATACAGACAGGGATACACAAATACCAATGTGTGGAACATGGATACACACACTCAGACATGAAGCAGCTCAAAACTCGTTACTCAGCCATACAGTAAAGACAGGAGAGGAAATAATATGAAGCTGAAGTTTCAGGCACAATTTTTTTAACCTTTATGCCTTCTTCATTTTAAAATATGGCTGTCCACACCAGAATTAAACTCTTTTTTTCCTAGTAGATTCTAATTGTTGATGTACTTACCAAGGTCGACCATGCAACTGTTGTCTGAGTCCAGGAAAAGATTTGTTGAGCCAGAATTCCACAGAACACAGACCTGTCTCACATCAGTTCTCACTCGCAGTGGAGAGAGCAGTGTTACACAGACCACGCTGGTGTGAAAGCAAACCTCTGCTGTCGGGGGGAAGGCGGGAGTAAAAACCCACAGCCTGCAAAACAGGTGTACCGCTAGGGGACTGTCTGACCCGTACGAGGAATGCCTTGTCTCTAACACTTTGTGAGGAGGTGGAAAACATTCACATACATTGCTGTGTCTGAAAGGAAAACATTGCATCTGTACATTAAAGAAAATAAACTCATTCACACGAGCACGCAGTCATATTTCGAACACGAACTCTCTCTCTCTCACACACACACACATGAAATACACGGATACACATTGACACAAATACATTCACGCATACACACACACACACACACACGCAAAAAGATACACATACATACACACACACTCACGTACGCCATAGCACAAACACACGCACACACAAACGCACAGATACAAGCGAGCTTTTATATACCTTTTCAAACCCTTCAAGAAATCTTCAAGACCATGTCTGTCCTTCGGTGTCCTGCAAGTCTGATCTGGTTCAAGGAGGGTTATGTCCTGCTTTTCAAAAGTTGACAGTGGAGCTTGCTAGCTGGAAGTGACATGCATCTTTAGAGGATGTCATCTGATCCTGTGTATCATATGACTCTTTTTCCCATAGGCACGATTTATCGCGATACTCGTCGTCTCCGATGATACCATCGACAAAAAGCTTGATGTTTAGGAAGAGTTCTAAGGGCGGCTTCACACACAACGATATCTTCTTGAGGACAAGATTGTAGCAACGGACAGTAACGAACGCTTAATACTTAAGGGTGATATCCCCTTGTATGTCAAGGCCGACTTGAGCACGCGCTGAGGTAGTATAAAGTTGCATGACATCAGCTGACGATACCGATGAACTGTTAAAGTGACTGAAACAATCTCTATGTGACGTAACGATATAAATTATACGTCGTATGAACTGCTGTGTAGATGATGGACAGTTGATTCAGCCGATAAATAACCCATCATGGTGGTTGACAGCAAAATGTGACGTAACAGGACTACCAAGCTTGCACGTCATTGGCTGAGAATGCGTGACGTCGGCTGCTGTGTTGGTGGAGGGCAATGACGTCACGCAGCCAGGCACACGTCCTTCCATGTTTACGCTCCTTTCACTTCTGAACACGTGCTCGTACTTGCACACCTGGATTGTGTTGAGGCCCACAGCCGTTTGCACGTGCCAGGACCTAGGAGGCGCGTGCCTTGGGGATCAGAATAAAGCTCACTTGACACGGGGTGCGCTGGTTGCAAGACTTTTTCTAGAACAGAAAGATGGCCGTCTTGTTCAACGTTCATCTGCTTTTTTGCCTTAAGCTCACGTTTCATATCGTCCCCTGAAAACATCTTTAGGTTTTAATCTTTGGTTTACAAGTTCTGTAAACTGAAAGGGGGCTAAAGCTAATTATTTGTTCTTAATTAAAAGTTCTTATTTTGATGTAATATTTTAGGTTGAACGGCATCGACATGATTAAAGTATACATAAGTAGCAAAATAGTTTTGAGGGTGTCCTCACACACAACGATGTTCTCATGGAAAGTAGTTTCCTGATTGGTATAGGTATGAATGATGAAGAATGATGATGTTCCTTGATGATAAAACATAAAAGACATTTAATGATCAAGGGCAATTTCTTCTGAAAGGAAATAAATCATAGTAAAACAATTTTCTCAGTGAAGCATTACTACTACTTACTACTACTATCCATAGTTGTGGTTCTTTCTGAGCTGTGTGGTTTTTGGAGAACAAGCCGTGCAGTCAGGATGCAAACACATTCTCAACAAATCTTTAATCACTTGAGGTCTCCATCTCCTCCTCAGGATTATGCAAGTTCTATGTGACTCTTCTGGAAGGGAATGGGCAACAAATATGGTTTCAGGAGGAATAAATCACCCCTTACAATAAATGGGGCAGGACTAACATGGCTTGGAAAAGGCATTGTTGATGGAATGTTAGGTAACTGGTTCTCAAAGGCATCAACTAAAGCATTGTCTATAAAAACACCAGCATAACCTAACCTGCCATTTGTTCTGACATAAAAAAAGCTGTTGTGAATAAGTTACAATGCTGTTGTTTGTCTTTCCCAGTATCCCCAAAAGGAATGATCAGTCCAAAAATAAAATGCTTTTAAAAATTCAGATCATCACATCAGTTCATGTGACTTTTATATTGACAAAAGTGTAGTCCAATATAAAATACTTGTATTTAGTATAGAGAGCTCTTAATATGGAAAAATTTGTATTAGGATGCAGGCCAACGGATCTAAGTGTGGAATGAGTTCAAGCAAATTATCTCACTTTATTGAACAGAAATATTCCTTGAAAGTGAGATGTGAAAAGTGTTTCACAACTACACAGGAATAGTGAACACTAGTGTGCTCAATGCTATTACTTTGATATTTTTTTTTTTAGTTATGACTTATTGAAGCTTTTGGAAAATTAAAAATATATAAAATTATTAGAATATATCTAAAAGACAAGGGATAGTTGGTGCTGAATGCTGCTTAGACTTGGAGGCATGAGTTAAACTAAATACTGGTAATAAGCAATAAGCAACACACATTTTTTATGACATAAAAGGTTTCAAATGCTGCACAGTGTTCTCTACACCAGTGCAAGAATCTTTCTGAAACAACAAAACACACACACACCAACAACAAAAAAAAAGCAAATTCCTATTTGTAAACTAAGGTAGCTACCAGCCTTTTTCAGTTTTGATGCAACATCTCATGATAGTGTCTTGTCTTGAAGCTTCATCAATTTTAAATGTTTCGAGAGATATTTGCAGAAATCGTCTGCACACTCAGAGGTTTTATGAAAATATTTCTCACAAAAGGCATGCACAAGCACCTAAATCAGATTTTCGTGCTATCTGCTCCATCGCCTTCATCATTATCTTCTTCTCTCTTTTCTTTTTAGAATAAAATTACTGCCGCACGGTACCTGCAGCAGTTACTAAAGGTACTTTTAGTCGAGATCGTCTGCCATATTGTTGGATACCCATGATCCTCTGCACGGATGACGTCATCCTAACGGCCAGGTGCGAACGCGTTGTTTAAAAAAAAAAAAAAGAAAGGAGTGTGTGGTTATTATATTTACACCTCTAAAAATTGTGTGTGATATAGAGTGTTTATAAAGGGAAATGTTGTTATAATATATTATTTCTGTTTGTAAAGAGTTTAGTATTTAATACTTGCATCTTAAAAAGTACTTCAAATTTTACTGGCGTGTGTAAAGAGGAGTGTTGTTTTTATGCCAGTCTCTAGAGAGGAATAGAACCTTTATCTTTAGAGGTTGTGTGGTGTGTGTTGTTTTGGCATCTTATCTCGGCCTCGCCTAAGACAATGGCGGCGAGCCAGAACTTCACCAAGTCCGTTAGTCAGCTGCTCGAGATAGCGACAGAAGTCGGCGTGACTCGTGAGCCTTGTTGTGTAAACATGTGAAGGATCGAGATTACGAAGGTTCATATAGTCTCGTCGCTAGATAATGCACAAATAAACACTGGACCGTAAACATCTGTAGCTGACAAAGCGAGGTCATATATACACTAGTACACAACAGAGAGCTTTGCAAACAGGAAGTTAAAAATATAGTTCAAAAATCTTTAGCTGTGTAAACATGTAATTAAGTCGACGTAGACATATTTTCTATCAGCTATAATAAAACGTAGCTTACATCCGTTAATTGACTAACGTCTACTGCTGAGTTTGTACTAAGTCGCAGTGACTACGGTGTAAGCACTTTTGATTCAAATGACGAACAGCTGATGGTAATAAATTGCCCGGAAAACTGCTAAGAAGGTAAAAACAACAACATACAATCTTCAAGGTTTTTTTATAAAATGCGAGCTGGCTGTTAAAAATAACCCTTGCACCACAGAATGCCTAAAACACATGGCTCCGGTTGTGAAGTATTATATGTGCCATAAGCTTTCTATTCTGGCATCCTCCGCTATCAGTGTGCAGGGGACACTACTCAACATTCTGCGTATACTAAGAATGAGGGGGTTGCCTCCCTTGAAAATAGTTACGAATTGCATAGTCTCCACTTTCAGAGAGAGAACCGGATCAATTATAAACATGAGAGACGCCTTAGGAATACTCGGGAGGGCTCTCTCC
This sequence comes from Pomacea canaliculata, assembly GCF_003073045.1. Classification (NCBI taxonomy): domain Eukaryota; kingdom Metazoa; phylum Mollusca; class Gastropoda; order Architaenioglossa; family Ampullariidae; genus Pomacea; species Pomacea canaliculata. The sequence goes on from NC_037600.1 coordinate 3,088,189, forward strand.
CATCCCATCTCGCACAAAAATAACACAAACACACAAACCACTCACAAAATGCCAACAAACAAATTCACATCCGGCTATTCCTCTCTCTCTCTTAAGGCGGCAGCCCGAACAAAAAGGTCTAAGACAACAATAATGACAGAAATCAAACCCTCTGGAATGTTTCCATATCTTGCGGATGTGCATGAAGCCCTGGGATTGGCGCCGAGCAAGTGTTTTAAGTAGCTACCTTCCTCAGGGGAACAAACATCAAAGATCTCATTGTATTTCTTTGCAAAACAATAATCACACCAGCATGCCCTTACAATCTAAATTTAGCTGCAGCTGCTGTCGTCTGGAAATGGAAGAAAGTATTATGCTCCTTATCGCCTTTTATGAAGTGCAGAGGGCGCAAGCGGCGCCAAAGAAAACAAATAAAGTCTACGAGAGGAACCAGCGACCCCACGAAGGAGACGTCAGGGTTCAAAACCAGGTTAATGCATTAAAATGCGTCCGCCTGAAAAACAAAGTCCTTTGAAGTAAATGTTTGCATGGAAAACACAGGTATAATGATTTCACGAATTTAGACCTGTGCAAACACGTAGGACATGTAAATGTTTATAGAGGTAGTTCAAAAGCCACCAGAGCTAGTGTTGGGTTCACTTTATTATGTGTTATTATGCGGGGTTTTGTAGCCTGGCGGAAGTTCACCCAGGAAACATGCAGTTGTAAATACTGGGATACCCTATTTTAAAAAATAAATGAGTGAAACAGTGTTCCTAGAGGCCGCGTGTGACTCCCATGTTCGGGTGCTTGAACAGAGGTCATGGGTACGACACCCGTTGAACAAACAGAGTTCATCTCAGCATATTGCACGGAGGGGAGCAGATGGTGCAGTCATGTGTCGTAACCGGATGATGCGGATAGGTTTTTTTAAACATATATCTTTATAGGTTAATGAGGCTCTGCCGACGAACAATTCTATTTACGAAACTTCCGTAATATTATTTTTATATTAATACACTAGAACGATGTACGGTTCTGAGTGCAGTAAGAATTTTGACATCCAATGGTGTTAGTTACTTTGTGTGTTGTGCTATGAAGCAATAATCGGCCACAAGGCCTGACTTAGATTGTGGTTATAAATAAAAATAACACTCCCAAAAAAATAAATAAATTCTAGGCGCAAAATTTTACTCTCTCTGACATCCTCTACTTATTACAGCACCTAAGTAAAATGCTTGAATGCTCACTTAGCTACTTGTACTCTGGATTTCGATACAAACCGCCTGAAATAGATAATTTGATAACTAATGATCTTCCGCTTTAGGAAACTTTCAAACTGTTATTTCCATCAGTGGACAAAGATTTGAATTGAATGGCAGTTACCCTTGATGCTGATGTTGCTAAACTGTAAATTAATGAACGAATATTTAAAACTGAATTTAAAACTAATACCAAAAGATGTAAGATCAAGATTAAATCTTGACGGTTTCTTTACGAAAGAAAGTGATTTCTTGTTTACAGTGTCCACTCTCAGGGTCTGGGGTGGGGACAGTGTCTCGACTTTCAGGGTCTGGGGTGGGGACAGTGTCTCGACTTTCAGGGTCTGGGGTGGGGACAGTGTCTCGACTTTCAGGGTCTGGGGTGAGGACAGTGTCTCGACTTTCAGGGTCTGGGGTGAGGACAGTGTCTTGACTTTCAGGACCTCCGCAGCGAGGGATTGACCTGGGAGAAAATGAGTATCTCGGTGGTTCTTCATGCTCTGTTGCACCTGCTTGAGTGACACACACGGCTCAATGACCAAAGGTGTTGCTTGCCGCGACAATACCTTAATCACAGTCAAACGGAAGTCTGTGTGGTGTCGAGGACACTGACTCCAGTAAACTAGATATCTGTGAACCTACCTTTCACACGGTGTCTCTGCAAAGTCTTCAGACAGCAGACAGAAGGACACTACCAGAAAAAAAGAGTTTGCATAGTAGGGATAAGATCATATTGCTGGTATATATCATCGAGTGTCAGACAGATTAGAAAAGAAAAAAAGTCAAGAAAGGGAGAAAAGCGAGAGATTGTGAAAGGAGCAAGAAGGAAAGCACATGAAAATGGACGGGAGAAAAAAGAAGAAAAAAAGCTGAACGAAGAAAAACTGTAATACGACAAATCTGTAAACTAAACTAGAAAGACAGAAAAAAACAAAACAACAACAAACAAAAACAAAATAAAAAAAAAAACGACAGCAAATGTTAACACATCAAGGAGCTGGAAGTACTACTTTGGAGAAAACAAAATCCTCGGAAACAAAAAAAAACCTTCAACTTCCCGAAAACGGAGATGGTTCTACATATGCTCAAGTCACGTGATTCCACCAGTCAGTCTTTCTATAAAACTCACCAAAAACAAGAGTAATGTAAGAATGACAGACGCTGTGTTACAGACTGGGTTAATAATGGGGCCTGATAATGGCTTCTTTTTTCCCTTTTTGTGTTTCAGCCGACTGATTCCCAGCAGGAACTTACTCGGCAGAAAGAAGGAGAAAAGAAAATCCGAGCGCTACTTAGGACGGAGTAGAAATGCAAAGCAATGATGGAAAAAGCGAAGCAGATGTGGCTAAAGAACGAGAAGGGTGAGGAGGAGGAGGAAGGGGGACCTGCGCCCTTGGCCTCAACATCTTCAAGCAAATAAGTCAGAAGATACGCTGCGCATGCGTGGGCTTCTATTTGTAGCGACAAGTATTTAAGCAGCGATGAAGGGAGAGTAGTGTTCAGCGGTTCGAAGGTGTCGGGTAGGGTGAGAAGAGGGTAGAGTATAGGGAGGAGCTCTCTCTTTATCTTTCCCGTTCCAAACGACCTGCGATGTTATAGCTTAGCCTGACTATAACTTACTGTGTGTCTGACAGAGGAACGGACACAGAGGGCGTTCTCGGCTCTCGCGTGGGATAACTGGTTGAGTGGGTCGGAAATCCGGTTCTCTCATCTCCGTTAAGATTTGTTCCGGGACTTCGCGAAATAACAGCTTCATTCGCAACTAACTTTGCCTTCAGACGAGTTTTAGAAGAGGCATAAAATATTTCCCCGCCATTCTTATAATGTTCAAATGTTGTTTCATGCTTGAATTAACTGTAAATAAATTTCTTTCCATCTGTATCACATCTACCATGCCATTCTGTATCAAATTTCATGTCAGCTGCTTTCTACTTGTTATGAAAGGAGCGAAATTTAAGACGATTTATACTGAACAATGTTTATATTTTTTGAAATGTCAGTTATTTGCACTTATTCAGATTATGTACACAACCTCATGCGCTAGTCTATAAGCAGTTGTAAACTCGGGGATGTAGAGATACCAAAAACAAGTTTTCATGTAACCCAAATTTCAAAGATTACGAACATTATACAGCGATTGACCAATAAATATGCTATTATTACATATTTGTTTGGTGCTTATATTAAATTATATTTACATTTAATAATATAAGCTAAATACTGTTACATTAATATTTTATTGCTTTTATACAAACCAGATTATTAATTGTTAATCATTGGCTTTTAATTTGCTTGGGCGAATGTACTCTGCAAACTGTATCTCCACAAGATTCCTTCTTATAATAAGAAAAAAAATTCATAGTCGGTGTTGAGTGTACAACTACAAATACAAAACATCGTGTGTGTGTGCGCGTGTGTGTCCTGAACTATATATATTGTCTGTAAAGCTTAGCGATGACGACCTTCTCGTGGTGTCACTAACTGCCCATACTTCATACCCTGAATTTTTTGCTACATTACCAAAGTCCCATGGACGAACAGGCCATCCTAACCCAGAGAAGGGTGTAACGATAAACTAGAAAATCGACTAACATTGAAGTTTGGGTTGCTGTGTGAGTACATTGTAATAAATCGGCATCATCTACTATAATTTACAACTCCTCGCCCGGTTCTCTGTCAAGTCTGCCGAAAACCGATGGTAAATATTTAAATTTCTGACTAGTAACTTTCAGTTACAAAAACAAACCACTGCAGGTCTTCATGGTATATTCAGTTAATTAAAAAAATAATTATAGAATTTGTGAATCTACTGCTTTTCCTCCTTCAAACAAATTAAGCAAATTACTTTCACGGATTTATATATTAATGGCAAAAATATGACAACTTGTGAATGGCGGATAAGAAATTGGAAAAAGACAATATAGATGCAGCAATCTGTTACTTCGGGGATATAACGACTACCAACTATGTGTGCACCTTATGTAACACACAAACACCCACATATACACATACATATGCAGACAGGCACGCCGCATTCACGTACATATATATCTCTGTGTATTTGGGAGGTTATAACAAAGGGAGATAAAAAGTAAATAGGTTTATATGATTCCGACGCATTAGCCATGAGAATACACATCATCCTTCTTCTCACGTGACGGGGAGAGTCCCCAAACAAACAACAATCAACTGTAGTCTATGACCCTCCTTAAACTTGTTTTCCTGTCAGGGTCTGACGCCCTCGAGATTACATTTCATTGCTGTAAGCTGTTTGGCACGTTTGACGCAGGACATTAACTGCTGTGACTTATCAAGAAAAGGACATTTTGAAACCAAAAAATCTCCCAAGCTAGTATAAATTCTCATGTGAACTGCCGATGACACTGTGAACCACCCATCGTATCTGCCCACGCAGTCAATTTGTGACCAAGGAAACAAACGCCAACCTCAGAATTCTGATACGTATCGTTCTTGTGAAGATGTATCGTTAGAGCTTTTGAGGGGAATTTTTCCCCCCTTCTTCTGTTAAGTGAACGGGCGCGAACTCACACCGGTAAAAAGTATCGCATGTCGTCTGTGTACACAAACATTGCCCGCGCCCCCGGAGTAACGAGTCGTCCCCAGACATTTTCAGGCCTAAAAGTTCAGCGCTATTTCCAAGTGCGTAAGATTTTTTTTCCTCCGCTCGCTTTCTCCCGCTCTTTCCCCTTCATCGGTGTCGGTGGCAATGGCGTTGTTGGATTCGTGTTGTCGGCTGTTGTTGCTGTTCGTGTCGTGGACATGGGTAACGGCTACAGACCAAAGGTGAGCAAAAGGTTGAGCTTTTATGTTGGTTAAGGCTTCGGTACTCACGAGGTGGGCAGTCTGCGTGCGAGAAAAAAACAGAAAAGGTTGAAAGGTCGATGTGAAACCGTATCGCCCCTGAAGATTTCGTCAGTGGCCGCAAACCAGCTGGTTTGTAGAGCAGTGGTAGGCACGACATGACTTGGCCAGGCCAATTATGCCCTCGTCGACAGTTCGTTCGGGTATGCAAACATGCAGAACAGGCCTCGGGTACCCGGTGCGAAAACTATGAGGGTACACAAACTTGCGGTGATGTAGGACTGGGTGGGAGGTAGGTAGGGGGGTGAAGGTAGCGAGAGTGTGATGATAACAGTGTTAGGACCGTGAGTTTTCTGGTCATCAAGTCTGAACTGACACAAAATCTTCTTGATCTTTTTTGTCCCCTTCCTCTACTTTCTTTCCATCACTACTACTACTATCACTTACTATTAGTACTACCACTTACTACTTCTAATACAAATTATTGCTTCTCGTATCACTACTTTTACTATCACTTGCTGCTTATCACTCATTACTACTACCAGTACTACCACTTACTACTTCTAATAGCAATTACTACTTCTCCTATCACTACTTTTACTATCACTTACATATCAATCACTACTTCTGCGATCATTCACTACTTCTATTATCACTATCAGAACTGTTACCATCGTTGCAGCTGTTGGTCTTGTAGGTGCTGCTACTGTTGCAGCTGTTTTTCTTCATCTTTCCGTCAACCTTCTTTCTATCCTCTCCCCTTCGATAGGATCATTAACCCATGTTTTTATCCCCATTTCGAGTGCTTGCAGTACGTCTATCCTGTAGGATGTTAATGTTAAAACCAATCTTCTATTTCTTTATCTTCATGGGGCACACTACTATAAACTTGATTTACCTGCTCCATGCGTTATTTCCCTTTCTGTCTTTTTGTACATTGAATAGATGCCAATAAAAAATTCCCGTGGGAACATATGTTGCAATAAAAAAATTTTGTTTGTGGTCTTGTTCCTTCCATCTTTCATCTTCTTTCCAGTCGTGGTTCAGTGAGTACAGTCCTTGCCCTATTAATGTCACATCCTAGGGGCACTTTGTTACCCTCAGGGTTAGTCTTGTTACACTGAGCACAGACCCATTCTCTCTTACAGCGGAGACCCCCTGTTCTTCATCACCACACCTGGGGTCATCAGGCTGGAGACGGAGGAAACAGTGACCATCACCACCTTCGGTGCCAAGGACGTCTCCATCTTCAGGGTGTACCTGGAGGACTACCCAGACCGCAAACGAAGGTTTTCCGAGCGCATTTTGTCGGTGGCGAAGGGTGAGTACTGTTCACTCTGTAATAAAAAGAATCAACAAGAACTTCATTAATTTCGCTGACTAAAATATTGTCGTGTGACTCAGACAGACGACTGCAACAATAAACAATAGCAGGTTAAATTTATTACACCATCAGGGTGACTAAGTCTGTGTAAAGCTCAACCAGCGCAGTCAAGTGGGTTTCAATTGGAGTGAATGAGTGAATTGAGATGCCAAGTGCTATTACACATTGACAATGTATATTCGTGATAAGGCCTGGAGAGGGGAACTCATGCTAACAACACATTTAACTTCTGCTCTTCCTTAATTCAGAAGTGTACTAGTTGGTGAGCAGCACCGTCATGGCTGACTTCCCAAATAAACGACACGCCACCAACCTCTTTTAGTAACATACACAGCATAAATTATAAAAAGTAGATCAAGTGGATATGTTTATCACATTGTCACTAGAAATAAAAGTTAATAGTTTCTCTGCTGTGCATCGTTTAACAGTTTATTTAGCAAGGTTCTGATTGATTAAACTAAATCTGATTGACGAAGATAAATAAATAGATGAATGTAGGAAAGAATAAATCAATGAATTAATGACATAAATTAACAAAAAACAAAAATGAGTCAATATATTGATAAAAAAATAAACAAATAAATGAACGGACTAATTAATCAAAAACAAAAGTGATTGATTAAATGATCAAATAATAAAGAAAGTAATTGAGTAAAAGACTACATAAATAAAGAAGGAAAAGGAAGAAAGCATGAATGAAAGAATGAATGGGTGAATCCACGAAATTAAATGTATGGGTTATCAAATGAATCAAAATTAAAGTGAATGAGTACATGAATAAAAGAACAGCTAAGTGGCTAAATGCGTGAATACGATTAATTCCCGATAGAGCGACCGGACGAAAGAACATATAAAATGATCGTCCATGTCTTCTTCCTATGTGCCACACTTTAAGCCTGGCCTCAGGTAGTTAATAAATAAAACGAGCGACCTGAGAGTTCAACCCATTATGATCAGTCACGCATGGCTCTGAATGGCAGAGTGTATCAGTGAACAGAGACAGACAGTCTACCTCCTTCATTCTTTCTTTTGGCGCTAGTGGGCGACCTGGCCTGCCCCCGTCTTTATCTAAAACCTTCCCTTCAAAATTCCTGTTAGACACCTTTATTCCCCCGTCCACCTCCTTTTTGTTCGCTCTTTCCTTTTCGACTTCGGTGGAGACTACTTCACTCTTGTCAACACCATGTCATGTTCTCGATGGTTGACGTGAAGGTCTCGATGACGAGAGATGATAAGCTTTCGATAATTTATGTCCGACACCCAGTGGCCTCGTCGATGTAAATGTGTCGATGATGTGAGATAACGATGTATAAGTATTGTATTTATATGTAGTCAGTCATTCATATCCACATTGTGAACTGTTCAGTAAAACTATGGTGCCGTGGTTATGCTATTTTTGTTATTTTATGCCTTGTTTCTGAAGATGATCGGTGCTATTTATTTTCGTGTTTTCAAACTGTCTAGATGACTTTTACCATATTATAGAGAGTCAAACGGGCATCATCCGCTTCCATTGTTGCTTTGTATGCAGACTGGTAATTGTCTTGTTTATCAACAATGACACTAGTTCATTGGTTGCACACAACCCTCTAAATAAATTCAGCAAGAATATGGTTTAAGTCCACTGCTCTGAAGTTCTTTAATTCTCTGGCATGTGATCTTTCTGGTAGTGAAATAATGATTAAAAGAAACGACAGGAACTAATAAAACAAAAGTTTGACCATTTGGTTCGGCTGCTGGACCCGTTTCAAAGGTGAGAATACCATGCTCCGGTCATTTATTATTTGATGACACCATCGCTGTAACGATGACTGTTGCAGACGAGGTTGCCAATGTCAGTGTACTAATAACTGCTGATGATCTTATTGGAATTGCCTCCCTGGAGGGCGAGAGTTCCTATGTGTACCTGGCCGCCGAGGGCCTCGGATCCGACACGTCGGCAAGGTCAGAGGTCATCTTGCCCCTGAATCTCAGTCCTGGCTACATCTTCATCCAGACAGATAAACCCATCTACACTCCGGACCAAACTGGTGAGTGTTAGTGGGCAACACGTGCTCTGCCAAGTCGTTTGACGAACGGATATTTACATACATAGATACCAGTTGTTTGTTATTTGTTCTTTTGGTTTTTTTTCTTTGATTCATTGTATTTCTTTTTATCTTTGTCTCTTTTTTTAATTGATTCTTTGTTGTTTCTTAGTTCGTTCCTTTGTTGTTTTGTTTTTGTTGATGTTTTAGTTATATGTTCATTGATGATTTTTTTGCTTTCATTTTGGGTTTTTTTTTCTTGTTTCTCTGTTTTGTCCAGTGCTTCTCTGTATCTCGTATTCTCTTTCCATGCCTTGCTTCTTTCTTTCTTGTGAATCATTCCTTGCAGGCCAGAGTTCATTATAATGTTCGCAATCCATGTACTTAATGAGCTTCACACTTCGGTGTTCTGGCATGACGAGCACACGCAACATGTTAGAGGTGTTTGCTGACATTTTCAGACATTAAGCTTTAACCTCTGACCCTTGAGCGGGGGAGGGACAGAACTAGAAGCCTGCTTTACCTGCAGTTCCTTGTTCTTTTTACAAGTCTTTACAAGTCTTAAGAATAAAAAAAAACTGACCCGACCAGTAAGTCCTCCTTTACTTGCAGAGATATGTTTTAGAAAGAAGAAAGCAATAAGCGGAGGTCTAACAGCTGCCAGACTAGTTTCACAAAGTTTTATTTCAGACTCAGTAAAGCTCAAGTTTCACTGCTTGAATCTGTTCTCGACGAACTAGGAACGACAAAAGATGGAAAGAAACAAAGAGCAAGGAAAGAAACAACATGACCTTGTTTTATGTCTATCGTAAACAGCATCTTCGCCAACTGTAAAATCCACTCCCCTCCCCCAACGGTCTTGAGGCCTAAAATAGAAAGCTAGATGATGCGAAACCTAAAACATTTCAAGTTTTTATGAGGATTTTAACCCAAAGGAAGACATCTGTAGGGTTGGTTTGAGCCAGGAATACAATACTTTGCAGTGCTTGTGATTTTTATGTTTATATTTAGATTGCAGCCAGCATGATAATCAGACAATTTTACTTTTGTTAAAACCCATCCCTCCCAGTATTGTGTGGTGGTTTTTTTGTTGTTATTTTAAACCAAAGCTGCGATATTTTACAGTTTTTATGCGAGTTATTGCACTGAACGAGGCCTTCAAACCAGCGAACTGGCCTGTACAGGTGGACATTCTGGTAGGTCATTAACAATTTGACCAGTTAAAAAAAATTAATATAATTAAAATGGTTTGTGACAAATTTTTTTACTAATATGGCGGAGATATTTTTACACTTTTTGTGTTTGTCTCCGGAAAAGTGTTGGTTTCTTATGTTAGATTTTGTTTTTTTCGTCATTCTTTATGTATTCGTCTTCATTTTATTTTTCATTTGGTTTTTCATTTTTACTTCTTTCTCTCTCTGTTATTTCCTATTTACCATTTCTCATATTTCGCAGAATCCCAAAGGACTGTCGATGAGCAGACGACGGTGGGACGGGCGAGACATAATGTTTAAGGACAGCTTGCGTATCCCTGACAACCCGGTGTATGGAAACTGGACAGTGCAAGCAAAGTTCACAAATGGGGTTGGTTATGGCAAATAATAATAATAATAATAATAATAATAATAATAATAATAATAACAACGCGCAGCATCACAACGAAGATAGATCGCAAGATATATACCAGACTCCATCTTGCTTAATTAAAAGTATCCGACAATTTAATATGGTGGTGATATCACTTACTAAGAAATTAACGACCTTCCTTTACCGTTGGCTATGAGAAACATTTGTTTGCGATAATTTCTGTACGATTGCTAAATTTGTTTAGATATGATCAATCACACTAAGCTTCCTGGTTGTTGAGATGTGTTGTGTAGATATTCGTGTGATATGATACACTGGGACTGAGCATCGTGTGAGAGAAAAATAAAACATTTTTTGTGTCCACAGCTGCAAACACTGGCTAATGTCAGATTTGAGGTGACAGAATATGGTGAGTGAGACATTCACACACACACAACTAAGATCACACACACACACAAATACACAATCACAAACACAGACGTACAAACTATTACAAACAATCTCTCCTATTTTTTTCTCTTTCTTTGTCTTTCTTTTTCTTTCTGTTTTCCATCTCTAATCTCTAAAAAACCAATATCGTTTTCTTTTAAAAACAATGTGTTTCTTGCTCTTTTCGAGTCGCCGTTTATTTTTTAATATTTTTTTATTTATTTATTTTTTTTTTATCATCGACACCCCCTCCAGCATACAGTCAAAACCACGTACAACTTTATGTCTACATGCATAACAGTAAAACTCACATTTTTCTACCTTATATATACGAGTTTGGAAACTTACCACGAAGGCAACGTACCTACATACATCCCTGAACACCTTTCTATAAACATTTTTACCTGAATGTTTACATTGTGACAGGACAAGTAGAAATAAGTAGAAGTTATTGCTGATGTTTTTGTTGTGGCAATATTATTTGCACAAATATATATTGTGAGTCGCCTGATATTTTCTGTGTGGATGATCAGTTCTTCCCACGTTTGGCGTTACCATGACTACGTCGGACGACCATAAGATCGTCTTACCTGGACACCAGCACTTCAGCACTACTGTCTCGGCCAGGTAAGCCGCCACATGACGAGATACAACTGATTATGACGATGATGCATGAACGAAAATAATGTCGAAGCATAAAGAACATGAGGACCGACCATTGTATTATTTTCATGTTTGTTCCCAACTGAATGTCGGGGTCACCGTTGTCTCGTGTCGTTAACTAACTCATCAGGTGACCTCGCCATTGTCCCAGGTACGTCTTCGGGAAACCAGTGAAAGGTCACGCCACCCTCACCTTTGGCCTCATCTGGCACGGCCATGTGTTCAGTCTGGGCAAGAAGAGGAACATGGAGGTAATTGTATTGTTCTCTGGCGACTCGTGACAGTCTCTCAGTCACAACGGTTGTCATGGCATGTCAGCTTTTCTGCTCATGTTGTCAAAACATCAACTCTCGTCATAAAGGTTTCACGAGGAATGTAGAAACACTCGAGCACGTGCACGCAGGTGCAGAACATTTGGTCCACCACAGTTGACATTAACAGAGATAGAGAGAGTGTGTGTATTCGTACACAATCATTTAGATACTCCTACACTTTCATGTGTATAACAGAGAGAGAGAGCGAAAAAGAAGAAAGACAGACAAAGAAAGAGTGCGAAATCAGAATTGAAAGAAAAAGGAGAGAACGAAGGATAAATGTTTACCTGTAGTACAATCACTAGTAGTTGTGAACTCCTAATTATATTTTTTTTAAATTAACCTTTGTGAAAACCGCTTATTATTATTAGGTAAGAACATGTAAATTAGTTGATTAAGGAACTTTCACTGTGAAGACATTATTGATGAACTTGGTATCATGTGATATTCTGTCGCCACCTATTGTCAAACTTTACCGGAAGTACCGTTTGTTGCTCGATCCTTTCAATGTATGTAATGGCAACTCTTACTTGATGCCAGACCTGAGCAAGGGTTTCTTTCATTGGCTGCTTAGCTGAACGACACAGGTCAGGTGGTTGTGACTATTCCCGTATCGGAGCTTCGACTTCCGGTGGAGAGCGTGTGGTTCCCGACAGGGGGCAGGCTGCACCTGGAGGCGGCTGTCACGGAGTTCGCCTCGGGAAAAGTCGCGCGAGCTCGCGACACGTCGGTCGTCTTCGCCGAGTCGCTGCACGTCGTCAAGTTCACGCGCTCCATGCGTCACTTCCGCCCGGGACTAACATACAGCCTACGCGTAAGACTGTGTTTAAAGGCAACTCTAGCAGCTCAAAAACGTGGTACAAATCTATTAACGCACTAAAAAAAAAAAGTAAAAAATTTTTTTTTAAAACCTAAAACCCAAAGAAAAAAGAAACAAACAAAACAAACAAACAACACACACATAGAGAGAAAAAGAATGTTGATATACAGATTAGATATTTTTCATCAACCAAAAAACTGACAAGGTTGGGTGGTTGGTTGGTTAATTTACTTCCTCACTGGATACTTAACTAACTTCTGACTATTTTTCTGTTTATATTAATTCCTGACAATGGCACTTCCTTACAATTGATGGTTTTTTTTTTGTTTTGTTTTGTTGTTTGTTTGTTTTTTTTACTTTTGAACTTGGGTTAATGCAAAGTTTATCTATAACTTCCTTCAGGTTGATGTAATCAAAGCCAATGGGGAAGCCAGCAGTAACCTCCCCTTAACTGTCACGTGCGAAGGAGAGACAGAGGACAAAGAGCATCTCCTATCACCTCTGACCTCCCCGAGTGAGAACAACGTTTACTGGACCGACAGTAGCGGCCATCTCGTCGTCGACTACTTCATTGCTTCGGACATCAGTCGTCTTCTTTTCAAAGTGAGCCGAAATGAAAGTCAATGGCTTATGGATAGAAATTTTTTTCTTTCAAGAGTTTTCGATGCTTTTAGAAACAGGAAATACTTCTTAAAGCCAAGAATAAAGACTGACTTGTTTGAGGTCCAAGTACAGAGAAGACTTTCAAGTTTATTTCTTTCCTGCAAACTCTTTAAGAATCGCAGAAAATTCCGTTTGGGGATGATATTCGATGATGGCACGTGACAGCTGCATCTCGTATCTTATACAAATTTTTCTGAAATCAGATATTTCTTATGTTATCTACCTGTTATTACATTCATAACCTCGTGTTGTCTCCTACAATATCCTACTGTCACCTGTTATTACACATACTGTGAGCAATTCTTGCATGTTGTCTCCTTCTTTGAGCTACTGTCGTCTACTGTTATCTACTGTCATCTATTTACTTACCCGTTACCTGCTGCCATTTATTGTCAACTACAATTATCTACAGTCCCCCTGCTGTCATGTAATGTGAAGTAATGTCACCCATTGTCACTGTTGCAGGTTACAGTCCAGGGAGAGAAAAACTTGTCAACAACAGTCCGCTTTGGTGCCCTGCCCTTCAAGTCGCCTTCTGGAACATTCCTACAGGTGACCGCGGAACCTACGTTGGCTGTAAGTAGTAAACTGTAACATTTAGCACGAACACATATTTATTAAGTAGACACATGAAAGTTAATTTGTGAGTTGAAAGAAACATTTTAAGAGGATACTACAAGAAAGAAAAGACGAGGAAAAAAAGCTGGAATGAGAGGGAAAAGTAAAGCATAAAAGGTTCATGAAACGGAAGGAAGTAAAAGTGGAGAAAAAGGACAGAAAAATGTTGGAGAATGCTTTATTGGCGATGTGTGAGGAGTTAAAAATAGAGTTTCATAAGAAAGGGCATTGCTACTCGTCCATTTTGTTTCTCTCTCTTTTTCAGCATCAGAAAATGTCACAACTCGGTGCAGGTGATTACATTACAGTTACCGCCCATTACACGTCGTCACGTGACCTGCACGTCATTAACTTATTGGTAAGTAGCAGAGTGTGTGCGTGTGTGTGATGTTATGCTTGTGCGTATGATTGTGTGTGTGTTTGTTTGTGCTTGTTATTATCGACAGTTTATTTTGCTGCCACCTACAGGATTGACCTAGCTCGATCTCTGACCTCACCCTCTGCTCCCATGTTTTAGGTGCTGAGTCGAGGTCACGTGGTGTGGCAGACTCGCACACACATCTTGGGAGCCAACTCCACCTACTTCTACTTCCCCGTCACACGACACATGTTGCCCGCCGCCCGCATCCTCGTCTTCAGCATCCTGGGTCAAGAGCAAGGGTCAGAGGTCGTTTCCGACTCCGTGTGGGTGGACCTGAAGCAGGACTGTTACGGCGAGGTCAGTGAGTGTAGAGGTCAAATTTCGATAGAACATCGTCTTCTGCGCAGATTTTAAGGAAATAGCAGCTTGTGGTTGTAGTCATGGAGCAAGGGTCAGCGGTTGTCGATGGGAAATCAAGGTCCAGCTTCTCGTTCTACGTAGTTAGGCAGCCTCGAGACTTCCATGATGTTGCCTTACTCATGGCACTGAAGTTATAAAACACCGGCAAGGATTCCCTAGGGTAAGCTCCTTATAACTACGGAGACCAGAAGCTTTTCCTTGATTTCTCCATTTTGCCAGTGTGTGAAGATGTACCTTCGCTTCTTGAAAAGCAAACTTCGTGGGTAGTTGTGTACTTCCGATGGATAACTCTTTCGGTCTTTCTCTCTCATACTCTCACACACACAATTAAGAAATCCACGCTCGTTTGAGACCTTCCCCATCTGTTTGCCCTACAGGTCAAACTAGGTCTCTCAGAAGACAGCCCTCCTCTCTTCCGACCCGGCGATGTCTGCGCACTCACCGTCTCCGGACTTCCGCACATGCGCGTGGGCGTGCTGGCTGTGGACATGTCTGTCTACCATCTCAGTCAGAAGACTTTCACGCGGTCTTCTGTGCGTTCGTCGGTTTCTTTCTACGCCATTGCAGTCCCCTACCTTCACCTATCTCCCTTTTCCCCCATTCACCTTATTTCTTATCTGTCTTCTTCCTTCTTTTCTTCTTAGTATAAGAGTCATTTTTGCACGGCATTTTTATCGGTTTTTTTTTTAAACTTAAAGCTTACACTGAGAAAGTGCAAAAATGTTAAAATTTATAAAGTTTAAATTTAAATTAAAGTTTGTAATTTTTTTAATGTTTCTGTACACCACTACATTATTTTTGCCCCAAAACAGATAAAACGTTTTGCTTGATCTTAACAGTTAAAAAGGGGGAGCTTTCTTTTTTTGTTGTTGTTGTTGTTGTTGAGAAGGTTTTCTGAGATCTTACCTTAGGGAAAGGGATTACATCGCGGAGGAAAACCCTGTCTTACCTGTATTTTGTTATTGTATGTTTACTGTGACTTCAGGTGTTTGACGAGTTGCTGAAGCATGATCAAGGCTGTGGGTACGGTGGTGGAGACAGCTCTGCTTCTGTCTTCCAGGTGAGTGTCCTGTTCTCGTCTGATGGAGAACTTCTATGAAACCTCTACCTCAGGGACCTTGTAGGCGGCTCTGTAGGCACTTTGCCCGAGTTCTGTGTGACAGCCATGTTAGCTAGCTCTCCACAGAGAAAAATGAGACAGGATAGAAAAGTTGCTCTGTATAAAAGAGTGTACATTTGTGGTGGACATCTTATTGAAACCTAACACTGTATGGATAGCTTCCAACATACAACTGATTTTTTCACTTCGACTGCCGAATGGGAGTGTGTTCCACATTTCAGGGCCGGTAAGTCAGAGATAGCGACTGTGGCAGAGTGCTTTCTAAACAATATAGTGGGGATCTCAGGTAGAAATGAGATACCGGGTCTGTCCAGGTCTTTCGAGAAGCGCAGGTGTGTGGATGGCGGGTAAACATGGAGCACTTAGCTGTGGCAGTGTGGAGAGGGGTGACTGTGAGAGACAGTTTATGGTCTACTTGAGCTCCGACAGGGAGACGGGTAGTGTGTTTGGCTGTGTGACATGTCGAGGAGACAACTATAGTCTGTTCCTTTGCTCGGTGTGTGCGTGTGTGTGTGTGTGAGCGTGCGTGCGCATGCGCATCATGCCCAACTTCAATTATTGTTGATGGTATCCACAGAACGCCGGGTTGGCGGTTATGACCAATGCCGGACTATCCACCAACGGTCGAGCTGGAGGAGGCTGCAGCTCTAAAGCTGTTCGTCGACGGCGTCAAGGTAGTCATCAGTCGTTTACCCTCCCTCACACACACACACACATTGTCTATAAAGGAAGGCCTTTAGGCTAAGGCTGTAATAATGAATCAAAATACCCCCTGGAATATCTAAATCCCTGTCAAATAGCTGTGGATCGTATACAAAAGAGACCTCTAGATCATCAATCTACCTCCGTGATTAAATCTGTTCACGTCCATAGCTACCCCTGAGGTAACACACATCATTTCCCCCGCTTAGAACTTTCTTATGGTTAAGACTAGTAGTCTCTTACTTATTGCCACCGAGTAGTAAGTAAAGTTAACATGCAACGGAATGAAACAAGGGGTGTTTCTTTATTCCTTGGCACGGTGAGCCACTCACATCTCCTTTCGCTATGAAACTTTGACGTGTCCTTTAGGTACACGTGCATTTGTTAAGCTAACTAAACGTGTTAACACTCTTAAGAACAACTAAAGTCTGGCTTAGTAAGGACTCTGGGAAATACAAATAGCGATAACCTGGCAGCAACTTTCACGAAATGGTGCTTTAGGAATACCTGGAGACATTCAACAGGTGGAATAAGTGTTATCAGGGAACACTGAAAAGGTGGCATTGTTATCTTCAGGAGAGGGGAAGGCACCCGGCAGGTGGGGTTGGCAGTACAGGGACATGCAACTTGTGGGGCAGACGATGATAGAGGCATACATTAGACGAGACCGATTATTATTATTTTAGAATCAACATTTTTTTCACCAACATCCACCTGTGTCAGACTCTTGCCCTTCGTGTGTTTCTCTCATCAAAGAGTAGTCACACAAATTAATTAAAACATTGACAGCTTTCATCCTCTCACACTGTCCGCCATGTCTGGTTGTGCAGCCAGCCCCTTGAATGATGTGTGCTGTACAGAAGGTTTTAAGATGGAACTGACCGATGCCAGACTCTGCTACGCTGCTGCCAAGGAGGTCAAGAGGTTAACCGGACTGAGTGAGTGCGCTCAGTACTTTTTCCGCTGTTGCCTGGACCGGAACCGAACGGACGTCTACAGGAACAGTACACGTGGCAGTAAGTATGAACACCAAAGCAAGGTCCCCACGAGTGAACCGAGCCTTAATGAGTTCACATGAATAATTGTTACTTTTTATGTGGGATGACGGTTGGGGAAACTGTTCGGGAATGCAAAAAATATGACTATTGAAATTATTATTTCCCTTTGAGACATTTCTCTTCCCGCGAAAGCTTTTTTTTTCTTTTCTCAAGTGAATTTTCGTTCATACGTATTCCAGGTAGTATTTGGCAAGGTGTTGTTGTGTCTGTTTGAGGAATTCAGGGTAGCAGAGGAGAGCTGAGCAGCTCGCTTGAGGTGTCGTTGGGCTCTGATGGACAACTTGCAGCAGACGACTTCATCCCCCTCCGCTCCAACTTCCCAGAGAGCTGGCTGTTTGATGACTATACTCTTGGGTTAGAAGCACACCATTACTTTTTTGTTTGCATGCCTGTGTCTGTCTGTCTTCCTTTCTAAATGTGTTCTGTCTTTATATGTCTATGTCTGTGTCTGGGAGATGTGATGATGGTGATTGTGTGGGTGTGGTCTTTGGAATGTCCACACACCTGTAAGAGTTCATCGTACTTCTGCTGACCAGTTTTCAGTGTTCATCCTTTTCTTCCTCAGACCGAGCGGTAGACTAGACCTGGAGTTTGCTTTACCACACTCTGTCACTACCTGGGTCTTCCAGGCTCTGGGCGTGTCCAGCGACAGCGGCTTGTGTGTAGCCCCGCCCACTAACCTTACGACCTTTACCACCTTCTTTCTGCAAGTGGACCTCCCCTACTCGGCCGTGCGCCTGGAGCAGCTGGAGGTGCGAGTCACAGTCTACAATTACCTGCCTCGCCTGCTGGAGGTACTACACCGCAACCCACCAGCCTAGTCTTGTATCTTAGTTTACCCCCGGGGTAGCTTTGTAGCTGCCGCTCAAGCGTTAAAGATGATTGTATTTTTTTCGCATCAGCGTTGGAAATAATTTCTGTATAATTTTACTTACAAAATCTGAATACAATAGTTTAGCTGACACACCTGTTTGGCCGATGGCTGTTGGTCTCAGGTGGACGTGTGGATGCAGAGTGTGGAGGGCATCTGCTACTCGGGGGAGCCCGGGCAGGACTCGGAGAAGCTGCAGATCAGTGTTCAGCCTCACGACGCCGCGTCTGTGTACTTTCCCATCGTGCCACTCGAGCTGGGCAAGTTCCCCATCCGGGTCTTCGCCAAGTCCAGGAAGTCCTGGGCCAAGGACGCTGTGCAGAAGATCCTCAGAGTGGAGGTGAGCATGGCTGAAGACAGCTCACTCTTTCTAGAAGGTGACTAGGATGAAGTGTTGATGAGGACCGAGTGGAGAATTCGCGACGAGGATAGGATGAGATATTGAAGATGAGTTGATTGATGCCATGCTGGTGATACCTTTTGTTTTTATCAGGGAGAGGGTCTGGAAAAAATTCATACAGTGTCAGTGTTGCTGGACCCTACAGGAAAACGATTCTACCGAGAAAAGCGCGACAATCACACCTTCTCACTGACCAGTAAGTGACTTTCCTGTGAAGAGCTGGCAGTGAACGTGGGTGGTCAAGTGTGTGTGTGAGAGAGAGAGAAGCTGGGGGACAAAGAGCGAGAAGGACAGGAAAAAATACTACCCAGGGCTTCTGCTAAAGCTAAATTCCTTGGGGTCCCAGGGACCCCTTCTTCAGATTTTTAAGGGGTCCCTGTTCTTCGCCCAAATTTGAAGGGGACCCCATTGACGAAAATTGAAGGGGTCCTCCGAACTTTTAATGCGTACTGTACGCAATTTTTTGCGTAAGCAGAAGCCCTGATACTACCGAAGATAAATATACAGACACTTGTAGACAAACTAGAGTAAAACTTTTATTACAATAAAATAAAATAAACAGATCTTTGTCGGATCAAATTTTAAAGGTGAAAGTTCAAGACAGACATTAAATAATTCAAAGTCTTTACAAACATTTCACAACACTGTTGCAGACAAAGTCATGGCAGACGAACACAAGCAGGAAGTGGAGCTCGACCTCGACCTGCCTTCCGAGGTCATTCCAGATACAGAGAGTTGTACCGTTAGTGCCATGGGTAACATCCATCCTTTCACTGTTTGTTGTTGAATACCGGTCCTCGAGACGCCAGCCTTGATTTGTTTACTGCCAACCGAATAACTTTGTTTGTTTGTCTGTGTACTTGCAGGAGATTTGCTAGGTCCCACTGTGAGAGGTGTTGTCGATGGTGTGGAGGAGATTCTGCGCATGCCCACTGGCTGCGGGGAGCAGAACCTCATCTACCTGGGGCCCAACGTCTACGTCATGCGATACCTGAAGGCCACAGGTCGCCTTTCATCCAACGCCGAGAAAAAAGCCAGAGCCTTCGTCCGGCAAGGTAAAGGGAGTTAATTAACATCCAGATAAGGGACGATAATCCAGTCTCTAGTATCTTATTATCTATCGACGGAGAGAGTTTTGTATCTTTACATCTGGTTAACTGTCAAATTACAAACCTCATTAAATATCTGTGTAGGTAGGCGTGTCGTTTGGTTTGAATATTTTAAATATTTACTGCATTTAAGTGAAAAGTTTTAATATTTACAAACATCTTTGAGTAAGGGAAGGTTTGAACCTATAACTAGGCATGCAGACAGGACTGTTTTCTCTGTGTTACTGACTCGTCTGACGTCTCGCAGGGTTGATGCGTCAGATGACCTTTAGGAAGGAGGACGGGTCATTCGGCACGTGGCCGCACGCTCCATCCAGTACCTGGTCAGTGCACGTGTCGGACGTCAGCAGTTCATGACCTCTGTCATCCAGCTTACGGCCCCACTCCCACTGATTATTTTTATTTAACCTGTGACCTCGGTGACCACAGTTGGCCCCCTAACCACTTACTTTCTCATTATTTTTTCTTTCCATCTTTAACGGTTTTTTTTCATTCTCTTGTCGCCATTCTTCTTAAAGAGTTGTGGTGCCATGCTCTGAGCTAACGATTAAGCATTATTTATTTATTATTACCGTACAAATTCATATTTCTTGAGATCACCCCTGTTAGATGAGATAGCCCCTATTATTTTAAGCCGAGACAGCCCCTGTTATTTTAAGATGAGATTAGTAAACACTGAGACCTTTGTTTATTTAGATGGTCCTTCTTTGAATACCTTATTTTTCTCTAGCTGCTTTATCTGCCCTTAGATATTTTCGTTTCTTTAAAATCTTTTTATTTCTTATATAAATGCCGTATGATGCCTTGTGTTTCTTTGTCTCGTGTTTGTCGAAACTAACTCTGGTTGTCTAAATGTTTCACGTGTTTTGATGTTTATTTGTAATGAAAATTAATCTATAACCCTTATTATTATTGTTTCTAACTGGCAGGCTGACGGCGTTTGCGATGAAGGTGTTGTGCCAGACGAGCCACTTCGTGGAGGTGGACATCAACGCCACCTGCTCCAGCCTCCAGTGGCTGCGCACGCGCCAGAACACGGACGGCTCGTTTGTTGAGGACGTGTGGGTGACTCACCGTGAGATGCTGGTGAGGTGATGACTCTCGCACCCCATCCCTCTCCTCTCCTCCTCTTGATCCGTTACATTTTTTTTTAGTATATCGACATCCCTTTGCGTGCTTTGAGTTCACTGGGATGTACCGTCTGCCACAAACAGCTGTTGCTCCGATCAGCATCCAGATGTTGTTGGACATGAAGCAGTTGGTGGATGATAAAAAATGGCATCATCTTTAAAAATTTTATGGATGGTTATATCACGAACGATGTTTCAATTATTGTGTCCTTTAATAATCGTTACAGACACCCGGATGTGTCTTCCTATCGTACGTTTTTGTTTTAAACACACACACATGCCCCTCTTACACACACAGACCCCGTAGGTTGTCCTCCGAACTGTGATTTTACATTTTCAATAATGTTCAATGTTGTCATGTTTCAATTATCTACAGGATTATTGTTCTCCGTTCTCACTCTCTGTGTATGTACGAAGGTTGTGTGCAGGTGAGACATGCAATGTCTTTGTCGTATGCTGTGTACTTACCGAGTAAACTCAATTATCCTTTACTTTACCTAGGGCGGGGTCAACGGCGACATCTCAGTCACAGCCTTCGTCTTGATTGCCATGCTGGAGTGTCCGTGTCCTGATCAGGTAAATATGGAGTCAGGTGTGATGTACAAACGCATCGTAATCCGCCTCCTCATTGAGTACACGTGTACACATCTCTCCCTAACCTCCATATAGACCAGGGGTGGGCAATTAATTTTCCCAAGGGGCCGGATGAGAAACTGGGATGGTTCTAGAGGGCCGGACTAATATAGTTAACTCAGTGTTACCCAATACTGTATATATAGTATATTTACTGGTGGGCGGCCAGCGGGCGGGCCGGTCAGAGACAGGAGGCGGGCCGGATCCGGCCCGCGGGCCGGCGTTTGCCAAGGTCTGATATAGACAATAGTCTGACCGCTTGGCATGTCTGGTCATTTCTGGTAGGTGCGATCCCCGATGGTTGACAGTGCAGTAAGATACCTGGAGCATCACTTGGAGAAGAGGTACAGGCCGCTGACCACAGCCGTTACGGCCTACGCCCTGGCACTAGCAGGCAGCCCTAAGGCCAAAGACTTCAACAACAAGTTACTGGACATGACGCTCACCACACCACAAGGTACATCCACCTGGTTGATGACGATGTTGATGATAATAATAACTGTCTGTGTCAAAAAAATGTCTAACATCACATGACTTCATTAAAACTCTCAGCACTCCCTCCGCTCTTTCCACCTTGCACTTGAAAGTAAACCCAGCAAGTGTCACGTGATGTTCTTATTGTTGCTCGCGCAGGTCTGAAGTACTGGGGCTTCGCCACGGACGACGACTTCGAGGGCGAGCAGGACAAGCCGTACTGGTATGTCAAGAAGCCGGGTGCCCTGGCCGTCGAGACGACCGCCTACGCACTGCTCACGCAGCTCACGCTCAATGACGTCACGGCCAGCAACCCCATCGTCTCCTGGCTCCTGCAGCAGCGCGAGGAGCACGGCTCCTTCGTCTCCACTCAGGTGGGTGGGCCTGGTGACGTGTACAGGTTTTTATCTAATTATTTACATTTTCTTGTTTTTTTACTGAATATTAATTAATTAAATGGTCTTTGAAAATATCATCAGTCAGTAAAGTTTATTTATTTACTATTTCCTTTATTTACCACAGGACACAGTGATTGCCCTGCAGGCCCTGTCAGAGTACAGCATCAAGTCGTTTTCCGCCGTGTTAGACATGACATGTCACCTGCGCTCGGAGGTAGACGAGAAATTTCAGAAAACCTTTTCCTTGACCCGGGAGGACGCCTTGGTGCTGAAGTCAGTGCCGGAGGTATGTCAGGTCCATGTGGAGTCGGGTGGAGGAGGGCAATGGTCAGTCATCTGAGCATCTTCAATCCATCGACAGAAGCTCACCATAAACCTGAAATGCCATAAATATTCGTTTTAAATAATTTTAACATCATCAACTAAATGAGAAAGTTCAAACCGTAATACTTATCCAATAAATGTATACCTTTCAAAAAGAAAAAAAAAAAGAAAAAAAAGAAAAATAAATAAATAAATAAGTAGACTGGTTCATTTCTGTGTCCCGGATTTCTATGGCTTCATACAAGGATCTGACAGAAGTGTTTGTGAGCTCGTCCTACTGTCCACAGGTACCAACTGGTGGCAAGCTGCACTTCGAGGCCTCGGGGACAGGTGTTGGTGTGATGCATGTGGATGTCCGCTTTAATGTTCCGCACGATGACCAGGTGTGTCGCTTTGAACTGTTTATTGTCAGCCGCCAGCTGTCCAGCATGTTGCAGCAATTCTTCTGGCAGCAAAGACAGTGAGTACAGCTCCCGTGTCTCGCTCCAATTATTTAGGTTAATATTTGTTAATAACCACGATGATCGGTCTTAATTAAAGGTGCGAGAGCAGTTTTTATTTGTTTATATGCTTGTCTTGTGTTCATTCGTCCTGTTGTCTTGTCCCAGTCACCAGCGATGTGAGCCGTGTTCGCTCGACTGCGACGACGACGAGCCTGACGACGCGGAGGTGGAGCAAGTCACCTTCCCCGCCATCATTCCTCGGATCAGAGACAAACTCAGGCTCAACATCGTGGACGAGGGAGGGCGCCACGACCTGCACGGAACCAACTCGTCGCCAAGGGGAAGCACTCTTCCACCCAAACAACCGAACCACACGAGCGGCAGCGCCATCTCGCGGGTTGGCTCCTCACCTCTGTCCCGCTCGCGCATTGGTCGACCCCGTAGGTCCGCCATGATTGCCTCCAGTGCACGGGTCCTGTGCATGGAGGTATGTGTCAGGTGGGTGTCAGGTGCAAATGTTGATGTCAGGTGAGAGAGGTGTGACAGGTTGGACTGTTCCTGTCACAAGACAGGTGTACAAAAAAAATAAATAAAATAATAAAGTGCGAGAAGTGTTGTCATGTGACATGCATGTCGTGTATGTGATTCGATTGCGTCATAAGTAATGTGGGTTTCAGGTGTGTGTTGTGTGTCAGGTGAGTGGCATGTCGGGTAAAACGTGTTTGACAGGTGTAAGGTGTGTGACTATCGTGTCTACAGTGTCCTGTCACCTATCCTGTTACAGGTACAAAGGAGTCCGCGAGGCCGGAATGTCAGTTCTGGACGTCGGCCTATTCACAGGTTACCAGCCAATCACAGAAGACCTGGAGAAGGTGAGTTACCTTTCTAACCTCGAGGTTGCGTGACGTCACCACTGATGGCGCTGTGCAATATCCGGGAATTTCATTATTCATTATTATTATTTTATGGGGGGGGGGGTTTAAGTGGCTTTAGATAATCGGAGTTTAAACTGTAAATAATAGAACCAAGCATCTGACTTTATTTTTAACACCAGGTGAAAGTTAAGGCTCGAGAAGTGTAGAGAAAGTTTTAGAAAACATAAAAATAACTTTGTTTGTTTGTTTGTTTGTTCGTTGTGGCTGCAGCTGAAGGCAAAGGGAAAGATCGACCATTACGAGATATCGCAGCGGTCTGTCATCTTCTACCTGAGTGAGGTATGTCTTCACGCGTGAGGCGAGATCACTGATGTTGGCGGAGAAGCTGATTTCAGTTTGAAATAAAACTGGGGCTCATGAAATGTTTCCTTCATGTTGAAAAGTCTAAAAGATAAAGAAAGGTAGAAAGAGGCAAAGGATGGGTGATAAAAAGGAATAATTTTTCTTAAGAACTAATAATTTTTGTTTAAATAAAACGAGAAGCATTACCATTAGGGTTTCTTTTTTTCCAACAATTAGAAGATAGACTTCACAAGGATACTGCATTTAATAATGATGGTACTATATCGCCCTGCTAGTACAGTCTTTGATTATTTCTGGTAGCATGTCAAGTCACGTGACATACAAAAACCTTTCCGTTGGCTGTAAATTGATAACCAGGTGGCAGGAGCTTGTTTCTAATTGTTGCTTCAGAATTTAACACAGCGAAAGTTTCGAGGCTAATTTAAAATAAATTATTTATTGTTAACCTACAGATTTCCCACGTGACCAAACAGTGTGTGAAGTTTCGTGCCAAGCAAAATCATGTCGTGGAAAACCTACAGCCAGCGAAAGTTCAAGTTTACGACTATTACAATCCTGGTGAGAACTTGTCGGGGTCATCATCATCCAATTATCCAATCAATCATCATCATCATCATCATCATCATCATCATCATCATCATCATCATCATCATCATCTCATCATCATCATCAAAGTACTCAGACATTTCCGCCTGTCACTGAGCATGACAATAATTGTGTTTACCTACTTTTGGTTGGTGTGTAGAAGGTGTATATAAGAATGCCAGCACGCTCTGTGGAGACGGAGCGAGGGTTGGAGTAGGAGAAGGACGTGTGGACGAGTGTACAATGTCCTGCTGACTGTTACAGCCATGTTGATGTCCCACTGATTTTCATTCACAGATGAACGGTGTTCACGCTTCTACAAGTCCGAGAACGCCAGCGGCAGTCTGGCCAACTTCTGTGATGACCAGAAGCGCATCTGCCAGTGTCTGGAGGGTGAGGGTCCTGCTGTCCATGTTTCCCTTTTCCTTTCTTTCTTGATGATCTGTTTCAGCATTCACCGTCATGCTCTCTATGTCACACGTCGTCTGTTGGTTGGTTTGGTTGGTCCACTTGCTTCCATGTCTCCAACTTAAAGAAAGATAGTCTGTAGCTCATTTTGGTTTCAAATGCATTTGCTCCCATTTCCGCATTATTATTTTTGGTGTATGCGAAAATGCATTTATACATAACTTCAAGAATTTGGGAATGACAGTAAGAGGAGAGAGCACGAGGTTGGGAAATGGGGAACGGGGATTTAGGAGGTGCGAAGGAGAGGTGGGATATGAAAATACATTGACAGATAAATCAGTTCCATATTCCTTCAGGTCGGTGTGGAAATTGCGAAGACACATGGCATGATAAAGACTGGCAGGAGTATTTCAACTTTGCTTGCAACAATGCTACCAACGGTGAGAAAATGAGGGAAACAGATGAGAACTCTGTACCATCGACCATGTATCACTTTCTATGAATCTCTCTCTCACTATATATATAATAGTTTTCTAAATATAAATCATTGTATGAGTTAGTAGGAAACCAATTTAGCATCAGGGGTCACAAAGGATGAAGGTAAGATAGCAGAGGAGTGGAGAGATGGCCGTCATTTTCTCAAACTCTCTGACCCCGAGAAAAAAGTGGTCACTGACAACACCGATGATGATTGATGATGACGACGACGATGACGACGTTGATGATGGATGATGATGATGGATGATGATGATGATCCGGCTGCTTTCTGTCCTTAGTGTTGACGGTGAAGATTGTTGACCGGGACCTCGAAAAGCCGGGATTCGAACGTCTGCTGGGTGTTGTAGACACGACATTCTATCAGCGTGAGTAGCCATCAACACTAACTATACATATATAGGTCGGTAAGCAATGTTTATGAGAGTATGAGTCCTGTCACTGACACTTGCTGTATCAAAGGCATGAAAACTCTCATGAGGACATGTCATAGTTGTGAGAACACAGACAAGGGGAGGTGAATGCCATAAACAAATCTTCATGTCTTTACTGCCATTTATGTCATCTTGTTTTAGTTAAGTATTCTTTGCATGTTTACTTCTTGTGTTTCCATTTGTTTTTTAATTAGAACTATAGAGGAATTACTAGGATCTGTTGAAAGAAGGAAACATGCCTTGTGTGCAACACTGTTTTGATGAGGGCCAGAGGGAACACATTTTTATTTGTAATGGCCGGGGTTACCTAGCAACATCTGTTTACCTCACTGGCTGTAGTTTACATTTCTGGCGTACATATTTCATCGCATTTTTTCATGCCTGGGGTTTCTTGTTTACTCGGGATTTTTTCCTGTACCTGTCCACTGGGCAGTGGAAGACCCTTTGTTTGTCCAGTGCAGTGTAAACAAATACTGAATACGTATAAACAAATATGGAATACGTATGTTTTCTACCGTCAAAATCATAAGAAAATAATGACAGGAAAAGTAAGGTAAATAAATGCGCGCGAAAAACAGACAAACCAAACAATTAAATATAAATATATACATTTTGAAAAGGTGAACCACAGATTAACTCTTAACCATCCCAGGGAAACTGTTAATAGATTACCGGGTGATAGTCAATATTTTTTTGTTTACTTTGAGAAGAAAAGCGATCAGTGTTTAAAGTAAGAGTTGTAATGTGGGGCTTGGTCTGTGTGTGTCACGTGACAGCGGGCCGTCAGAAGGTCAACAAGGGCGACAAGGTGGTGCTGCTGAAGAGAAACTCGTGTGTGTGTCCCCTAATGAAGCCGGACACCCGCTACCTGCTGATGCTGCACCCGCCCAAGCGCTTCAAAGACGTGGAGGGCAACCAGGTGTAGGTACTCTTATGATGTCACAACTGTCCTATTATGTAATCTTCTGTAACCGACAGTCACAACTGTCCTATGTGACTATCCTGTGGGACATAGCCACAGAGATTCTCCGATGACTGGATATTTGAGTCCCAGGTATTCATTAATAATAACCATTTTATCTACCTGTACTTCACAGCAGCCCATTGATGATAATATTCCCTGAGTGTCACACGAGAGCTATAGTGACACCATCTTGAGCTGACCACGTGACCGATCTGTAGAAAAGAAAGACAATAAACAAATAGCCCAGACAAGAGCTGACCACGTGACCGATCTGTGTGCAGGTATGTCTTTTTGCTGGACAAGAAGGCGCTAGTCCTCGAGTGGCCTAACCCCGGTGTCAAAGGTCTAAGCCAAGCTTTGCGCCAGCAGGAAAGAAAGGTCAAACGCGTCACGCGCCGCTTAGCGCGCCGGGGATGTCAAGGCCAAGCCCAAGGGCAAGGGCAAGGTCAAACAGGAAAGAACAAGGAGAAGGTCAAGGGCAAGAGCAAGCCCCGAGAGTTGACGAAGCGTAAAAGAAAAGGGCTGAGGGCCGAGCTACGACGAAAGGGGAGGAGCGGCCGGGAGTGAAGGAGGAGCGAAGATCTTGTCGCGCCGATGAAAGGAATATGGCCACCGGAAGTCGCTATTTCCTTTCGGGAGGGGTAAGGGAGGGATGAACCGGTGCCTTTTGGAAAAAAAAGTAATATCCCATGTGCCATGGGCTAAATCTCGCGTGAACAATATGTACCACCTGTGTCTCACCTGTGATCAGGCGTCCCAGTCCTTGTATTCCTGTCTTTTCTGTGATCATCTTTCATCAGATTTCTGGGGTTCGTTTTAAGAAATGTTCTCTACGTCGGGTGAGAGGATTCAAAAAAGAAACTCATCTGCAAGCATGCAGCCCACATTTGCCACGAGCAGACTGGCTTGTGATACAAAGATCCACAGGGTTGGCAGGGTCCCGGGTCTGTGCTATGGACTCCTGTACTTTGTTGTTAACCCTTACATGGCAGGACGATGTGATTGCTTCTGTCCTTTTATCTCCTACCGTCTGTCAAGTTTCTTAATCTTCTTTAAGGTTACACGTCTGAGGTTCTCAGGTCTCAAATGTCAAATGATGCTGTATAGTTGTTTACACCTGTGAAATCCCTGTATTCTTCCTGTGTGCTGCTGTTAGACCGTTGGACCACTGTCAGACCACCATGTTGTTGCATTGATTAATTATCCACTATAAAAGTCCAATCCATATTTTCAACCTTCCCTCAGAGATTTTTAAGTCAGTCTTGTTGAAAACTTATCATGTAGGTCAAGTACCTCCTTCCTTTCTATCTCTCTGTCTTTCTGTATCTTTTTATCTCCCGCCCCCTACTTCCTATTTTTCTTGAATGTCATTGGCCTGTCGCTGTTACACTTATACGAACTGTGACTAAAAGTACTAATACATTTTTTTTTGGATTGGTTATTTGTTTACTGTATATTTAAAAGACCAGTACAATAGTTTAATTTGCATTGTTTCCACACATTTTTGTTGTTCTTTGCTAATACAATAAAGAGTTATATTTTATCTACAGCAAATTATTGACTGGAATAATTGGTGTGAGAGAAAGATAATATTTGATTTCCAAAATCAACGAAGAGCTGTATTTTATTAACCCTTTATACATCCGTCTGCTGTCTTTCTCCCATTCATTCTTTGTGTGTATGTCCATGTTTTTACACTTACTACATTCATGATTTTCTGCTCCATCAAGAACAGATCAGTTGTACATAAATTAAAGACTTTACAATAACAAAAGAAAACCTATCTTGTTACAAACTTTTTCATTATGTTTGATTGATCATGTCTTACTCTTTTTGTGGACAATAATAAATAATATTAACATAATAATAAACTTGTTTTATACGGCGCATTATCATGCTCACGAAGGAGCATCCTTTCAACGTTTAAGACAAGGACGGAGGGAGAAACAACTCTGCAGACAAGCAATACAAGACACAAAGAGGTATCAGGAAACAAACAGTAAACATTGAGAGGGACATAAATTTGCAGACGAAGACGAGCAGGCGAAGTAGTCGATGGACTGTGATGACAACTACTGACAATTATGTTTATTTTATTGTGAGGAGGGATACTCGGGGAGCAGATGTGCTTCTAGTGCAAGTTTAAAGGATTCGATGGGTAGATGGCGGCTATGGAAGGGAAGAGAGTTTCACTATCTTGCGGCACAGTAAGTAAAACTCCGGTGACCATGTGTGGTTGTTATGGTGACAGGGATAGAGAACATACTGCGGTCATCAAACGAAGAGTGCAGTAGTCTGGGAAGTAGGGAGAGATATAAGTCATAATAAAAGTTGAGAGAAATATTCAGGGTAGGAACATAGCACAGATGAAACTAAAAGTACGATATATAATAATTATCTACAGTATATAAAGAACCAGGATGATAGAATGCACAGATGGAGACAGAAAAGCAGACACGGGATGGGACACAATATATAATGACTGATGAAGAAGAAACAGATGGCTGGGTGGACATAAGGGATGTTACCTGCACTGCTGACGACTGCTGCCATCACGTGACTACTACGTCAGAAGGCCGCCAGCATAAAAGGCGGCGATGTGTGGGGAGGACATCAGTTGACGACCTGCTGTAGTTCTACACAAGACGAGAGTTCCTGAAGCTCGCTGCTCACGTTTTGTCAGTCGAGAAGTGGCGAGAATGACCATCATGAGTATCGTCTGGGCTCTGCTGCTTCTCGTCCAAACGGTTGTGGTCCAGGGCAGTTGCTATGTGGACTATGCTTACCGCGATGGTGAGTAGTGGTCACAGCATGCACCTTGCACTTGTCCTCTAAATTATCGTCAGGTCAGTCGATCTTCTATTACATGTCTATCATATTGTACTAGTCTCACGGTTTGTTATCATAATATCAATATCACACTAATTTGTTTACCTAACCTGGCTGAATTGTGATATCTCAGAAAAGACCGGAAACCCTTTCTGCATGTTAGACAACACCACCAGGATTGAGGAGAACACGTGGTACCTCACCCCCGACTGCTTCAACTGTAGCTGCGGGAGAGGTTGGATGTCTTGCTGCGGGTGAGAAACATTTGTATGCTTAGCCACCTACCCCACACCTTGACAGTTTGGCAATAAATAAATAAAAATAGCTCTTTGTGTGTTTCTGTCTCTCTCAAACTCACATCCGCTTTCTCCTTCAGTATAAGTGTTTACTCACTGAGTGATTATTCTGATTGAATGTATCTGTCCTCACGAAAGCTGTTTACTTTTTCTGACTTACTATTTATAGCTTCATTATCTAGAAACTTATTTTACCCTGCTAGAGAAGGGCGTTAATTCATAACCAAATAGTTTATTCGAGTTTCATGTCTGTACCTCTCGCCCACTCTCTCTTTCTATTATTTATTCGCTCGTGCGCTTACTAACAGATTTTGTTTCTTCGTCATTGTTTTTGTACTTTTCTATCTACCACACATTCATTGTCAAACACAAAGACACACAAGAACACACACACACACACACACACACACACACACACACACACACACACACACACACACACACACACACACACACACACACAATATAGTATGACCTGATTATTGTTGACTGAAAACAAACACTGAAAACAAGTGTTGTTCATTCGGAATAGTTGAGAGATATATTACTATTCACAACATAGATTATTCACAATATTTACGGAATAATGAAGAGTTGCTTATTCCTAGCATCATACTAGAATACTATCCTTAATATTATCATTCCTGCTCGTAACACCATCGTGTGTTTAAGTTGATGCCCACCCACACATAAACAAAGAAACTCGTGTACATTGTGATTTAGTGTCTGTCTCAGAGGTAGGTAGGTAGGTTTACACTTCCCTCTCTCCACTGGCTCTTTGCTTCACCTCATCTTGCGACTCCCTGAATTGTTTATTTTGTTTTCAGTGTTGGCTTTCAAGCAGGAGTGTTCCGCATCCCTAAGGGCTTTAGAATGCAGCTGGTCCCTCCCTGTGACTTCATCATCGTGCCTGAGTGAAAGTACAGGTCCATTGCCATGTATGCACGGACACCATCCCACTTTCTTTCTTTATTTGTGTATACAACTCATCTTCCTCGTGCAGGGCTGATGCTAAATATTTCTAGACAAGGAGTGTCATCACATTCAAAGTAATAAATATTGATAGTACTTAGCTGGTGAACCTCTACATGCTCTACATGTTAAATCAGATTGACCCTCCTTGGTGTTCTAGGCTCGTCATTTGATCACGTGATTGTGACTGAAGTATGCAAATAAAATGATGTAGTTGATGAATGTCTATTGAGAGTTGACATGCTTTAATTAGCTGTCTGTTCTTTTAAGAAACAGAACATTTATACATTCTGCCTGCTGGTGAATAAATAGATACATGGGTGTGGTTTCTAGCCGCGCTCAGCACAAGAGTTATAAAAACAAAACAAAACAAAACAAACAGATGAAGAGTTCATGGGATATAGATGGAGAAATGGTTAATTTGTATAAACACCTGTTTTTTGTTTACAACGTCTGGTGGACGAAGAGTTGCACGATGTCCTCCCACTATCTGGAGGATTTGTAAGCGGCTTGAATTAATCATTGTTTACAAAGGGTTGAGAAAATTTCGTTTTAGGTTATGCCAGCGACTAAGGCTATATCATTACAAGAAGCCAGTCCTGTTAACAGATGCTACATGCAGAGAAAAAAAAAAGAAAAAAAAAACAAAAAAAAACCCCAGCGTGCCCGAGACGAGATCTGAAACGAGGATGGGCACCCTCCTTGTATTGGTGACAGTGAGCTGACCGCCATATTGTTTGGAGAAGCAGAACCGGTGAGATTTAATTTAGGACACACTACACTGTGTACAACTACAGCAAAAAATCCTCCAAAATAGGAAACATCTGGCATAAGAAAATGAGATCATTTGATGTACAAGTGTAAACAATAACTTGTGATGTAAACAGAACCTCCTATCGGTCGCTAGGCGCCTGTGACAATTACAAATAAATAAGTGTCCCCGAGGGCAAGCATCAAAATAGTGTTTGTCCTGGAAAAGGGAATTCTCGTGCTTTCACAGACATTTGTGATTGCTAGAGTTATTTATAGCGGTTAGATAGTCCGATCCTCCTTTCTGAAACTTTCGACTCTTTATTGGTATTTTTGTTTACATAGTCTGTGTCCGGGACACGCTGTGAGATTTTCAGTTTCAGTGGAGGTTATTTTTAATAAAACAACTTTCCAGCCAGTAGAAGGCTTTAAAAGGAAGGGTAACCCCTCTGAGATAACAAACAAGCACAACATACATCTACGAACATCCACGTTAGCAATAGAAGAACATGAAGGAACGAAGAGGTAAGAGTGTGGGTAAGAAAGAACGAAAGATGGAATAGTTATAGTATTTTTGTTCTGAAAGAGATGCGCTTTAAGTACACATGGAAAGGCAGATACAGACTCCCATGGGAAGCCATTCCTCTTACTGGGGCCGGAGAAGACGAAAGGAGAATGTTTCCAATGAAGAGAGAGGGAGAAAGAGAAAATGTGAGCAGCACCTCATGAGTCAAGTGAGGTCAGAGCGAGTAATGAAACATCCGAATTTTTGTGGAAAATACCATATTCCTGAAACTTATATTATTTCAAAGAAAATCCTGCTTAGTGCCCCCCACAGACTGTGAAAGCAAGAGATGTAGTGGGTTGTTGAAAGGCTTCTAGTTTCATCACATTTATCACACAGCAAACACACATATATATATCTTTGTATATAGATATATTAAGATATATATATACATGGAAAAATAGAGCGGGGAGAACCTACACATAGAGAGGAACACTGGCCAGTGATGTTGTTCTGTGAGGAAGCAGCAACACGTAACTCGGTGTAAGGGAGACAAACACAGGCCGAGAGTAGAATGGTAGTGTCCCTTGACAGTGACCATCACAGTGTGTTGAAGTCCTCGGATGTACGTGGCACAAAGGTGTAGTCACATGGTGGCACCATCTGGATTTTATAACCAGGCGGGTGAGGGCCGAAGGCTACAGCTCGAACACCAACACTAAAACACACAGACAGTGGGAAGAAAAATAATTAGTAAAGAGGTGGAAGTGAAGTTACCTAGCGATGGATAAACAACACACGATATGGCTAAATTAGCTCTTGTTTGAATACTATAATCACTATAAACACATCTTTTTCGTTGATCATTGCACGTTCCTGTACTTACTAGCTATCATATACATCACCCAGGTTCTATTAGTAGCCGAGCTTGGAGCTGATGGCGGAGGCAGGTAGGGGACAGGTGGGTGGGACACAGGCTGACACGGACGACAACACACATTTTTCGTGTGAAGCACACGGAGGTAACAACCCATCGATCACATGTTAGTGTAATGTTTTGTAGTCCCAGGTGTTCCATAAGGAGATAGTATTCTTGATTCCAGCGGCTGTAAGCATGCGCGCCTCATATCTGTTCTTTAGATATTCAAACCAGTTTTTTAATCCAGTGATATAATCTTCTCTAGTTACTATTAAATCTTGACTTAAATGACAGCCTCTGTCGTTTATTTTTGTAACTCAGAGAAGGAAAACATTTTAAAAATGACCACGACAGTAGCTGACCACGTGACTGACCTTTGGCATGTCTTTTTCCTGGACAAGAAGGCGCTAGTCCTCGAGGATGGACAACCCCGGTGCAAAGCTTTGCGCCAGTAGGCTCACAAGATGAGCCTCGTCACGTGCAACCTGTTGCACCGAGGATGCCAATGTATAATCGTTTACACCTGTGAAATCACTGTATTCTTCAAAAATGTAAGCTGTTGTTTTGTTTGCATTGACCACCGTCATTACACCATACATGAAGATTTATTTTTATCTATAGATATGTGTTTACTGGAATTATTGGTATGAGCGAACGATGCTTGACTTCCGAAACTACCCTTTACCAAGATTTTAATTTAGTCATAGTTCTGGAAGCTAAAAACATATTTGCATCAGAAGCATGATGTTTCCCTAAATAAATTCTGGCCACGACTACTTTAAAGGCAAATCCTCTAACGATTTTGAGACCTGTTCACAGATCATTTGGTTAATTAAATAACCAGCTGATAGCATGCACCTGTTCATTCGCCTGCTGTTGTATCCATCCATACATATCTGAATATTTATCACACCATTTCGACAACTGAATTCTATAAACTCACAGAAGACCACGCTCTAAGCACTTAAGACAAGTAGGAGACATAAACATAATACCAAGGACGGAATGAAAAAACAAACTATACAGACAAAGAATAAAAGACAAACATAAAAGACACATAAAGTAAGGAAACAATCAGAATGGAGAGTGTCATAAGTCTACAGAGGAAGACAAGAGGCGGACTAGTCTCTTGACTATAGTCACAACTATTGATATTTATGTTAATTGGTGTAAAGAGTGATGCTCATGGAGCAGATGTGTGTTTAGTGCATGTTTAAATGTTTCGATGGCGGGTAGAGAGAATGTTCCACAGTCTTACAGCAAAGTGACCAAAACTCCGGTGACCATGTGTGGTTGTCATGGTGACATGGTCATCTAGCAACGATGCACGGGATGGCACACAGTATATTGTACCTAATGAAGTAGAAGCAGATGGCTGGGCGGACATAAGGGATGTCGACTGCCCTGCTGACGACTGCTGCCACGTGACTACTACGTCAGAAGGCCGTCACCATAAACGGCGGCGATGTGTGGGGAGGACATCAGTTGACGACCTGCTGTAGTTCTACACAAGTCGAGAGCTCCTGAAGCTCGCTGCTCACGTTTTGTCAGTCGAGAAATGGCGAGAATGACCACCATGAGTGTCGTCTGCGTTCTGCTGCTTCTCGTCCAAACGGTTGTGGTCCAGGGCAACTGCTACTCAGGCCCCGCTATAATGGATGGTGAGTAGTGGTCACAGCATGCACCGGGAGCTTCTATTACATGTCTAACATATTGTACCACTCTCATGGTTTGTTATCATAATATCAATATTGTAATCATCAATATCTTCTGTCTTCAAACACATACCTCCAGTAAACATGCTTTCTACCCGATTAACCACGCTGAATTCTTTTCTTAGAGACCACCCACGTCTACTACTGTTTGGTGAGTGGCAGGACCAGGATTGAGGATAATACATTTTACCTCACCCCCGACTGCTACAACTGCACTTGCGGGGGAGGCCAAATACATTGCTGCGGGTGAGAAACACGTGTACCTACCCCACACCTTGACAGTTTGGCAAAAATAAACTAAACTAAACTAAAATAAAATAAAATAAAATAAAATAAAATAAAATAAAATAAAATAAAATAAAATAAAATAAAATAAAATAAAATAAAATAAAATAAAATAAAATAAAATAAAATAAAATAAAATAAACACCTCATAGCACTTTGTGTTTTTCTGTCTCTCACACACTCACATCCACTTTCTCCTTCAGTATAGGCGATGCCCACAGTAACTTACATCTTGATGTGAAAAAGCTTTTTAAAAACCGAAGTAGGAAGTAAACAGAACACAATACAAAATAATCATATGATAACAAATTATTTGCAACAATTCGGCTTACCTCTGAAAGTTTCTGGCGAAAGACAGAAAAACCCCCACTTAAATTAAAGAAAGGAAGTATACAGCAATGGTCTCACCTAAAGTTTGGCTAGTTTATCTTTAAAAGTTCTTGAAGGCAGAGAACAAAGAGTATTCAACTTTCATCTAGGAGGTTCTGAACAATGTTGATGACAAATTTCACACCGTGTGTCCTGAACTTTTAAACTCAAAGTGCGATGAAGAAGTTTTGCAAAACAAATACGAAATGCTATAATAAATATAAAAATTGGAAAAGCAGCAGGTCCTGATGGTTCATCATCTGACATGTTTCTTTGATCAGGTGACACCTCTTGGTCAACAGAGTAAACAGTATTCAAAGACATCAGCAAACTAATTTTCCCATTACAGCAAGGAAATAGTCCCAGTAAAGTGGATAATTCTATAGGAACGTTTTTGTAGATTTTTTTTTAAAGTTATTAAACTTTTTTTGTATTACACAACCTACTGTACCAACCTTGGAGCAAAGAAGAGACCTTGCTTTATTTCTAAAGCATGTTGCATGTTGTCTGTGCTCTGTTCTGCTTCTGAACTCGATCATTCCTACTCATATTATCTAATTTTAACTTGATCATGTGATGAAATTGATGCACTTGCACACACACACAAACAAACAATCATTACAGTACACAAACAAATCAACTCGTGCCAATGTACCATTGATAGTTGGTGTGTCTCGGACAGAGGGATGTTGTGGGTTTTCAACTTCACTGTCTTTACTGGCTCCTTGCTTACCTTGCCTCATACTCATTTGTTTATTTTGTTTTCAGTGTTGGTATTGCAGCAGGACCGGTCAATGTACCGATAGGTTATAAACTAGAAATGGATGGTCAGTGTGACTATAACATCGTACCTGTGTGAAGGTACAGGTCCATTGCCACGTTCTGCGGAGGGTCACCACCCTACTTTGTTTCTTCTTCTTTTCTACAGATCAACTTCCTTTCTAGTGTAGAGCTGACCCTAAACATTCCAGAAAGAATGTCGCCACCTTCTGTAAACTAATTACTGTTTGTAGTATTTAGCAGACAAACCTCTACGTGCTTTCAATGAGGATAAACCAGAGTTTGCCTCCTTGGTGTTCTAGGCTCGTGATTTCATCCCGTGATTGTAAAATGTTTACTGAAATATCCAAATAAAATGATGCAGTGGAATACTTATTGAGAGTTGACAAGCTTTCATGAGCTGTTTGTTGTTTTTTTTTTGGAAAGTGGGACATCTACATATTTACCTGTTGCTTATGGGTGAATGAATGGATGTGGTTGCTAGCCGCACACAGCACTTGAATAGAGTTGGACAGACAGACAGACATGCAGACAGACAGACAGACAGACAGACAGACAGACAGACAGACAGACAGACAGACAGACAGACAGACAGACAGACAGACAGACAGACAGACAGACAGACAGACAGAAAGATAAAGAGTTTATATTAAGCTGACTTATTCCTCCACTTGCACTCCATATCACCCGTCTGTGACACGTGCACACGTACAAGGGATGCCTACAATAGTATGTAAGATTATCTGTAAACACACACACACACACACAAATGCATAAATATGTACTACAACCTGCAAACACGCACACAAAAAACAAAAAAAAAAAACCCGAACTCACAAAGTTATTCTTCCACAAATGTCCATAAATTATGTTAATTATATATAATAATTTCTAGTTGTACAGGATGTCGTAATTAATCATCCAGCAACCAGATCGCTTTACGGATGCAGCATGCTGCGCCCCCTGAGTTGAGTGGTTCAGTCCGTCTACATCATAGGTTGATGTGTGAGGAAGGTGCGAGAGTTGCCGGTGGTTCATCACAGCCTCTACAGACTCATTATCTCTACGAGACCAGACCTCATTAGTGAAATGACAGGACTGACTGCACTGAGTGTCGTCTGCTTCCTGCTGCTTCTGGTCCACACCACGTCTGTTGAAGGAAGTTGTTACATCGATAATTCCATCGTCGATGGTGAGTTGTGATAACACCACGTCACTCACTTGCACATCATGTGCACGTCACTTGTACCCCAGTCACAGTTCTATATGTTTATATATATATATATATTGCCACTTAACGAACTAATCGCGAAGTAATCAGAGAGAACTCTCTTGTCTCAGAGAAGACTCATAGGATCCACTGCATCGCGACCGATGGCACGAGGATCGAGGAGAATGAGTCGCTCGTCACCTCCGACTGTTTCAAGTGCACCTGCCGGGGTCTAAGATTGAACTGCTGTGGGTGAGTAGGACATGTCGACCCCCAGTCTGCCCCTCACACAAAAACAGTCGAAACATCTGACACAGAGAGAATTTCCCGTAGACAGAACACAAACTAGAAAGTTGTGTTGTAATTCTTACATGAGAGGACAACAAAAACAGTTTGGGTTGATAGTCGATCAATCAGCTAAAATCTTTATGAAATATTTGTAGATAATCTCCATTGCTAGGTGTCGGATTTAAACTGTTAATGTGGTTTAAGCTGTCAGAGTTAGCATTGTACTTATTCTACCATTCGTTTCCTCAATAAAACACAATATCCGTTAATCCAAAGGACAGTTACAGAGGATGCTCATAAGCTGGTAAGGTGAGAGCTGTTAATGAATAGCATAACGATGGCAATGACTAAAGGACGAGTCAGTTATTTGTGCGTCAGTCGTGCAGTACGATCCGCATCTTTCTCTATTTTTGTCTTTGTTTCACTTTGTTATTACACAAACCTTTAGAGTTTGTTGCTCTTTCCATAGACATCCACAAAAGGAGGCTTTATTTACAGTATTTTATTTACATTTTATTTTCCTGTATTTACAGGAAACATATCTAGTTGCTGCCTAGTATCATTCAAGGACTCTAGTCCTATCCCTAAGCTTATCTTACTTAATTCTAATTATCTAACATCAGGATCATCACTTATAGTAACTGATAAACGTGCACGATGGAAACTTTGTAGCAGACAAGCGAGATAGATAACAGAATATTGCAAAATTGTAACACATTTAAATTGATAAAAACAGTTTAACATTTTATCTATAATGTACTGCGGGAACTTTCTTCCAACAGAGCTAAACTTCTTACAAAAATATATATATATATATATATCGTTGTCTTGAGAAAGTAAGAAAATCTGTTCCGATATAGGTAGGTATGTTTGATGATGTGTGATTGGTTTTAATGGCTAAATCTCTGGCTGTCATCGTCTGGGGATAATCATCTGCTGGAGACAGAATCTGTGGATACACAACAACCCACCCATCCACCCACCCACACACACACACAAACACATTTATAAACACAATAAACACGTGTACCTTGTGTCGCATGTTGTCTTGCAATGCTCTGGTCTCGCTGGAATATTTTTGTTTATTTTGTTTTCAGTGTTGGAATTGCAGCAGGACATGTCATGCCGCCAGAGGGTTTTAAAATACAAAGGGTGCCTCCCTGTGGCTACACCTTCGTGCCGGTCTCGCATTGAAGACCTCCTGACGTACAGGGACACAACTCTTCTTCCTGTAATAGTTTCCACGCCTTACGTCCCTTGCAGGAAGCAGGGCCAATGCTAAGTGTCCATCACAGGAACATCAGCACATTCCCTCAACAAAGAACTATTTATAGCGTCTGACTGACAAACAGTAGATGCACTAGGTGTTTCTTTGACCACGTGACCATGACCGTTATTGTAATCACGTGGACTGAAATATTCAAATAAAAAGCTGCCGCTGTTGTGCGTTTATTTGGAGTTAAATAAATGACGGTTTGCTGAAACACAACCGGGGAAATAATGTAATTGAGTCGCAGACAGAAATGACACAGAGTTGGGCAGGCTAAGTCGTGAAATAACTAGTTTCTTTTACTTTTACTTAACAAAATATTTCTTTTTCTTTTATCGGGTATTTTTAAGTATTTCTTTTAAAGTTATCTTTATAATTCAAATTTAGAGAGAACCTCCAAGTGATAGATATAATTGTTTTATCAAAAATTAAAAGAACTCGCTAAAATTCAAACGACTGAGTTTTTTTTGGGTGAACACGTGACCGTCTGTGACAGTAGGTGAGACCTGTCATGTGTCTATGCGATTAAACATTTATAAACGTCTATAAACAGTTTACAAAATAGTGGAAATGGTCAAACGAGCAGTAATTTCACGAATATGTATATATTTTTACGAGTGTGCACACACACACAAACACACACACACAAACACACAAACACACACACAAACACACACACACACACACACACAAACACACACACACAGACACATAAACACACACACAAACACACACAAACACACACACACACAAACACACACACACAAACACACACACAAACACACACACACACACACACACACAAACACACACACACAGACACATAAACACACACACAAACACACACAAACACACACACACACACACACACACACACACACAAACACACACACACACACACACACACACACACACACACACACACACACACGCACGCACAAACACATACGCACGCAGGGAAGTCGTTCTGTCTGCCATTCAAGAAGATGATTCTTAACAAATTTGACGAGAAAAATTCTTTTGTCTATGAGAAGATTAGTAGGACAAGTTTGGTTTGTGTATGCTGTTATGGTATTTTTGTTTTTCTTCTCCTAACCATGGTTAAAGGGATACTAAAGGGTAGTGATAAGGCTGTGGCGACGGTCAAACGTTTCAAAACTATATTTAGTTACTATTACAGAGCACGAGAGCAATACAGGAGAAATAAAGGATTCGTTTCTCACTTAATTACCACTTATTAGCACTATGTCGGTTGCCGATGTTCATAAAAATCGAAAAAATCCAGTGAAATCGACCCTTGTGTCCTTCCGCCGAGTAGCTACGATATCTTCCCGAGATGAGTCAAGCAGACGAGTCTTTTGTGACGTCACAAACGACAGGAAGTGTCTGTGGTCATTGCTAGGATAGTGATCGGTGGTGTCTCTTAGTTGGATTTGTGATCTCCAAAGTCATTAACTATCGAGATGGCCATCAATAATGTTCAATTTTACCAATTTGAACCACTTGCATCAGCTCACAATCGACTGCACATCCTCGGAGGACGAGGAAAATGTTGCAGCAGTCGAAGCACAAAGCAGGTACGTAGGACCAGAGATCTGTAGGGACAGATCTCTGGTAGGACTATAGAAGTAAGTCATACTGTGTGCACGGGAACAGAAAGTGAACGCATGCTTTACCTTCAAGCACTTTAAATAAACATAATGCACTCAAACTCTTTACACTGGGCATTGTTGTTGACGAATTCACTTCGTAGTGTATTTAAAAAATAAAATTACATTTGGTATGCTAATTATTTCCTCACACACACCAGAATATTCACATTGTATATGATAATTTGGGTTTTAAGTGAACTTTCCTAAGGATAGTTTAAAAAATTAATAGTTTGAAATATCGGTATTTAAATATTTTAAACAGACTTTAATATAATACTATTTGCAGCCTTTTTTGGGGGATATAGTTTGAATAATTACACTAATGACTTACTTTATAACAACGATGGATAGAATTCAAGCAGAGACGTTTGCTTTATATGTTATTATGCCTGTGCTTTTAACTTATATGTTTGTTGTTTAAATGTGTATTTACATAGATTCATTTATCACAGTTTCAGACTGGTGCATTTGTGAGCATTGTGAGGAATGGCCACAACAAATGTTGAAGCATAAAAAAATGTAGAGTAAAAGCTTAAAAGTGAATTGTCGAGAAAATGTTCCCTATACATCATGAAAATTGTTACATTTATCCAAATCCAGTTATTGGACACACTTCATATCAGATGCATAAAATACTTTCATGTATCTGACATGAATTGTAAAATAAAATCTTCCCTTTGTTAACATTAATTTCTTTTATTTGTTCAAACTCAGGTATGGGACACACTTTATCTTTATGTCCAAAACAAATCTTGCATGCATCTGGCATTTTTATTTTACAAACATCATTTCTGAAATACTTGGTGCTGAATTTACCTTTCATTCTTTATTTTCTTACAAACTAATAATAATGCAAGGAAAACTGTGTGAGAACTGATTTCTTTCTTTCACATAATATACAGACATGTGGCTTAATCTTTTTATTTCCTCAAGTTCCACTGCATGTGAATTTTTCATTTGATTGCTCTGTAAGCATTTAAAACAGTTTCAACAATGTATTTTGTCATAATTTTCTTAATTCTTGCACAGTTATGGATTCCAATAAACCAAGTGGACAATTTGAGACACATGTGTGTTTGTGTACTTGTCAAAGGTTGAACATTTAGGAAGCCTAAAAGAGTGTGGCTGTGATGTCCAGGAGTAATGATGGCCACAGGAGCCATCTTGGCATATGGTTATAAATTTGACTTCTATGTGACACTCATCTATAGTTGTGATAGAGGGGTTGCTACACTGCCTGCAGACACTCAGCAGCTCCTCCAACTTCTTTTCGTGAATGATAAATTTTCTTTCCAGGAAGGGATTTGTGCCCAGTTCATCTTTCTGAGAATTCCTAGAGACAAATATCGAGACTAAAATCATAGTTAAAACCATAAATCATTTTTATAGCTAAATATCAGCTTAAATTCTTGTGCTAGCATGTTTCTGATATAAACTATCAAGTACTGGCTGTGTGTTAGTAACTGCAATATAAATTTTGTTTACTGGTGCTCCTCGACTGCTGAATTATTCCACTCTGAGGTGTCATTTTCATTTTCTGACTCCCATATCAATATCAGGATCACACCTAGCAGACATTTATAGACACAATTTCCTTCTTTTTAATTTCATTATGAAAAAAATTTATCCTCATAAAAATTTTACAAAGCCATATAAAATTATTTTTTTATCTAAGTGTTTAAAACTGCACATATTTTTGGCCTTGAATATCCTTATAAGAAGAAAATATCTGGCACAGTTTGTGGAATTCATGCCAATTTTAGATAAAAGAGATGTGTAATAGAGAAAAGAACTAAAAAGTGGCCATTACCTTTCAGGATTGGAGCTGAGATCTGGGTCTGGACCTCTTTATTTAAGCACAGTTGAACTGTTTGTTGTGACTGACTTGTTATAGGTAGTCTGAACATTAAAGTTTTATAAAGTAATCATTCCACAAAACATTAAAACAATAATAAAACATGTATGATTATACCATGTGATCAAGCTATTATTATTTTTAATTCTTTACAGTATCCAACATAAAACACAATCATTTATATTACTCTAATTTTCAAATGTTGAAATATCAAGTCTAACTTCCGCAGTGTACTGCACATAGATTTCACTACTATTGTTGATAAGCTCATTATGTAGGAAATACCTTTCACATGAATTTTATTGTTTTTAGATTTCATAAACAAATAGGCTGTCTTTTCAAAAATATGAATTTAAAAATATTTCATTTTATAAAAGCAAACAATGATTTTTAAAAAAAATAATGTAACAAGTGACAGGATTTCAACAATCATTTCTTTTACACTTTTCAGTTTGATGCTGACATTTTCATTTATTATGCATGTACTATGAATTTTTACCTGTTGAAACCCGCTTATTATAAGTACCACATAACACGTTTATTGTTTTATAGATATGTACAGTCTTTGATATATGTATATTGTAATGTTATCTACCAATAATGAAAAGTGCATTTTGTAAACACAGTAACAGTACATAGCACTGACACTGACCTGTTTATGCTGTAGTCGT
This sequence comes from Pomacea canaliculata, assembly GCF_003073045.1. Classification (NCBI taxonomy): domain Eukaryota; kingdom Metazoa; phylum Mollusca; class Gastropoda; order Architaenioglossa; family Ampullariidae; genus Pomacea; species Pomacea canaliculata. Next base: position 3,131,690 of record NC_037600.1, read on the forward strand.
TTGGCAAGTGAAACTCGTCTGTCAGATAGATCCTTCATTCTTTTTCGAGAAATTTCATTGTGTTGAAAAATGGTCGGAATTGCATCTGGCAGAAGCTGTGCCTTGAAGGCCAAATCTAACTGTTCGGACATTTCGGGTCCGGCTAGTAAAGCACTGATCGTCAACAAAATGCTTGCACAACACCTCCCACTCTCTGGGCTACCAAACGTGTGGCATCGAGCCTTGTTATTGTATGACACACTCTTTTTGTAAGGCTCGATCTGTCTTTCGGAAAATGATGACAATGTCGAATCTTTTCCCATTTTTTCGTGGCAATCGGGTGCAGGCATGGTTCGGTCTCACATGTAAACAATCCTACTGAAACGTCATAAGGTCACGTGACCGAGAACGAGAGTTCGTCGAAGCAGACGAAAGAGTCCGTGTAATTTCTCTTCTTAAACGCAACATTCTACTACAAACCTTCAACTTTTTTCACATGAACAGACATGAAAATAGACGAGATTCAAATTGATCCTACTATTTACGAGTTTCTAAGCAGTTTAATTTTCCCTTTAGTATCCCTTTAAGCCCGCTTACACATCCTCGCCGTTGATGAAATAAAAACTCGTGTCTCTTCCTCCGCTACCGGCAGAAAAACATCAATCTGATTTGTATGCAAAATAACTACACTTTTTTCCGGGTGTATTCAATAAACTCTTTGTCTTGTCTGTCTGTCTGTCTGTCTGTCTGTCTGTCTGTCTGTCTGTCTGTCTGTCTGTCTGTCTGGCTGGCTGTCTGGCTGTCTGTCTGTCTGTCTGGCTGTCTGGCTGGCTGTCTGGCTGTCTGTCTGTCTACAAACCACATCCATTCATCTGCCCATTCAGCAACAGGTAGAATGTGTGCATGTCCCGTTTTATAGAAGAACAAACAGCTAATAGAAACATGCGAACTCTCAATAAGTATTCCACTGCATCATTTTATTTCGATATTTCAGTAAATGTTTTACAGTCACGGGATCATTTGGCGAGCCAAGAACACGAAGAAGTAGAAAGACTGAAAACAAAATAAACAAATGACTGTGAGGCAAGGTAAGCAAGGAGCCAGTAAGGACAGTGAAGTATAAATCCCACAACATCCCTCTGTCCGAGACACACACCAAATAATAATGGTACATTGGCACGAGTTGATTGGTTTGTGTACTTAATGTTTGTTTGTGTGCAAGTGCAAGTGCTTCAATTTAATCACATGATCATGTTAAAATTAGATAATATGAGTATGAATGATCAAGTTATTAATCCTTTAATTACTAACTCATTATTCTGTAAATACTGTAAATAATCTGTTTTATAATGTTGTCTATCTTTATGTCCGAGAAAGAACAAATTCCTTTCATGTCCGTTTGATCTCTGAATGATAGACAAAAGCATCACACCTTTCTGAAGTATAACTAGCTTTGTGTACCAACATCTGAATGAAATCAGAAGCAGGACAGAGCACAGACAACATGCAACTTTAGAAAGAAAGCTAGGTCTCTTGTCGGCTCCAAAGTTGGCAAAGTGGGTTGTGTTAGAGAAAAAAAGTATAATAACTTTCAAAAAAAAAAAAACATTCTAGTAAAACGTTCCTAAAGATTTATCCATTTTACTGGGACTATTTCCTTGTTGTAATGGTAAAATTACTTTGCTAATGTCTTTGAATACTGTTTACTCTGTTGACCAAGAGGTGTCACCTGATCAGTGTCAGATAATAAACCATCAGGACCTGCTGCTTTTGCAATTTTCATATTTCTTATAAGATTGCGGATTTGTTTTGCAAAACGTCTTCATCTCGTTTTGAGTTTGAAAGTTCAGGACACAAGGTGTACAGTTTCTCATTAACAGTGTTCACAGCCTCATAGATGAAAGTCGAAAACTTTGTTTTCTGTCGTCAAGAAATTTAGAAGATAAACTAGCAAAACTTTAGGTGAGACTATTACTATGCAATTCCTTTCTTTCGTGTGAAGTGGTTTTCTGTCTTTCGCCAGAAACTTTCAGACGTAAGCAAAACTGGTGCACATAATTTGTTGTCATATGAGTATTAATTTTTGTTCTGTTTACTTCCTACTACGGTTTTTTAAAATGCTTTTTCACAACAAGATGTTTCCTTAAGTCACTGTAGGCATCGCCTATACTCAGGGATGGGGAGTAGCTGTAGCCTAGCTACAGCTACTGTAGCCGGCTACAAATTTTGTAGCTTGTAGCTTAGCCGGCTACAAATTAAAAAAAAGAAGCTTGTAGCCGTAGCTACATTTTAGAAAGTAGCTGTAGCTTGGCTACATGTTGGCTACTTTCACGACTGTAGCACTCTAGTAGTGTACAAAGTATAATGTCTTTGGGTTGTAGATTTGCATCTATATTCCAGAATGTTCAGCACGGCAGCAATGTAAAAGATAGAATGTCTTTGTGCGAGGGAGGAAATGATGTTCAACAATGTAGCAATGTTCACAGTAAAATGTCTTGTGCGAGGGAGGAAATGATGTTCAACAATGTAGCAATGTTCACAGTAAAATGTCTTGTGCGAGGGAGGAAATGATGTTCAACAATGTAGCAATGTTCACAGTAAAATGTCTTGTGCGAGGGAGGAAATGATGTTCAACAATGTAGCGATGTTCAAAATGTCTTTATTGCGACGAAATAGAATGTCTGTGCTAGAATGTTCGAGGGGAGGGAGAATAAATAGCAGGGCTGACAGTGGTGTGGGACCTCTTTGTGAATTGGAGAGAGAGAGAAGTTAGGCCAGCTGCTGAGAAAAAGATACTGAATTAAAGAAAACTTCAGTGTGGAATTCAATCTCTGTGTTATTTCTGGTACGACAGCACTGCTCGGTGGTGTGACAGCCAGACACCCACGTGTCTCGCACGCTCAGTAACCGGAAGTACCGGGTCGTCCATGTGGCGGGAGCGATTTGAAAAACGAAGATGGATGTACCCATCAATTTCCAGCCTTATTTGAAATTTTTTACATTTTGCGAAGCCACAAAATGTGGCTATAGTTTCAAATGCAAGAATGGGTGTGGCAGCACGAAAAAGTACTCAACGAACAAGAAGTTACCGGCACCCCTGAGACAACTACCTTCCTGATGTCTGGATTGTCACAGAATGTCAGTGAACTGGACAAATATCCCACGGTCAAACAAATTTATTTGCGCACCAACACCGTCTTGCCAAGCAGTGCTGCGGTTGAGAGATTGTTCAGTCTGGCAGGACTTATCATGACAAAGCTGCGCACTAGGGGGACAGACAGCAACTTCGAGGCCAAAGTTCTGGTCAAATTCAATTCTATGAAGGACTAAAAGAATGTAGATTTGTTTTAAGGTTACCGGTACACTCCAAAAATTAAAATCCATATTTTAAATATCTTTAAGGGTTTTTAAATATAGAGTAACAAAATAAGCATTTTAAAAACAAATTTACACAATACCATAAGTCATATACCAAAGGTTTTGGGTTTTTTGTAAACTAGAGGCACTGATAAGAAAACTGATGCATAAGCCGTTTTGATATCTCAAGATTTCTAGGAGATATAAAAAATCAGACATGGTACCCCTCGACTCAGTGTGAATGTGGCAATTAAATATTTCGAAAAATGTTAATTTTATCAAAAGTAATGTTTATATCATACTCTCAAATGCATCACTTTGTAGCTTATGCATTTCTAAACAAAATTGCAAAATTGTACTGCTGTAGGACAAGCCAATCTTGAGAAATATGTTTTTATAGTTTAGGACTGGATGTCAAAAACGACAAACAGAAAAATTCAAGCTTAAAGATTTAAAATAAATATATCTTGTATCAGATCATTTTTGAAAAATATATTTCAGTGTTTATATGCTACATTTGACATCCTACTATATAATTAAAGTCTATTCTAGTATGCCAGGACTATACTTTTCACCCTATCAGCTTTTGGAAACAATTAGTTTGTGTTCCTTTCTTTGTTTTCAGTGTCAGTGTTAGAAAAAAATGCCTTATGATCTGCTTGCTTAAATTAGATTAAGCAGTGTTTTACTTATATTCCATGCAAACTCATTTATTTCAATGGTCTGTTGTTCATTGTCACAGTATTGATAAGAGGTTGACATTTTTCATCACCACATAACCTAACTTATTGAAAATTCCACCAGGTACCCGATACTTAAGCATCTGTTTAGTTTTCATTTCTAAGTAATAGGGAAAAATAGTTATAGAAAACAAATGTTTATCGGAAAAACTTATATAATTTCTTTTGTCACTAAAACAGGATGAGGAAAAAGATCCAGAAATGTTTAATATAATCGTAAAATACGTGTACTTATTGTGTGAAAAAGGCCGGGGGAGGAAGGGGGCAAGGAATGAATGAAAGCATTTATGGATTCACTGAATAAAATTGTCGGTATATCGCAGTTCTCCGTTTCATTATTATAATAAAAACTTTGTAAAGCAAGTAATAGTGTTTAGTGTGTATGTTGATGTTTGTGTATGTTGCTACAGCCAGCTGGCTACAGCTAACTTGTTATAACATCACCCTTTTAAAAGTAGCCAAAAGAAGCTGGCTACATTTTAAAAGTAGCCCAAAGTAGCTGGCTACTTTTTGGAAAAAAAGTAGCTGTAGCCTAGCCGGCTACAAATTAAAAGTAGCTTGCCCATCCCTGCCTATACTGAGTGAGAAAGTGGATGTGAGTGTTTGATAGACAGAAAAATACAAAGAGCTATGGGTTGTTTATCTTATCTTATTTTATTTATTATTATTTCTTTTTTGCCAAACTGTCAAGGTGTAGGGTAGGTGGCTAAAACACAAATGATTCTCACCTGCAGCAAGAAATTTGGCCTCCCCCCCAGGTACAGTTGTAGCAGTCGGGGGTGAGGTACCACGTGTTCTCCTCAATCCTGATCGCGCCATACACCATAATTTTGTGGGCGGTAGCTAAGAGCAGAGGTCAGCGTGGTTATTCCGGTAGAAAGAATGCTTACTGCAGGTATGTGTTTGAAGAAAGAAGATATTGGTGATTGCAATATTGATAATATGATAAACAGTGAGAGTGGTACAAAATGTTGTACCTGCAATAGAAGTTGGAGGTGCATGCTGTGACCACTACTCACCATCGTCTATATCAGGGACTATGGTGCAGGGTTCCCGGAACTCATACGTTTGGACGAGAACCAGCAGAACGCTGACGACAATCATGGTGATCATTCTCGCCATTTCTCGACTGACAAAACGTGAGCAGCGAACTTCAGGAACTCTCGACTTCTGTAGAACTATAGCAGGTCACTTGTCGGCGTCAACTGAAGTCCTCCCCACACATCGCCGCCGTTTATAGTGGCGGCCTTCTGACGTAGTAGTCACGTGATGGCAGCAGCCGTCAGCAGTGCAGTCAACATCCCCTTCTATCAGCCCAACCATCTGTTTCTGCTTCATTAGGTACAATATAATGTCTGCCATCTCGTGCTTGTCTTTCTGTGTGGAGGCTGTTTTGTACACTCATGTCAAGTCTGTATTTAAATTTCTTTACAAGCTCTTGTCATGACTGTTTCTCTTAACTTCTCCCCTACTCCCCTGCCAGACTACTCTGCTCAGATTACATACGAACTGTATCCCTGTCACCATGACAACCACACATGGTCACCGGAGTTTTTAGTCACTTTGATGTAAGACTGTGGAACATTCTTTCCCATCATCCACCCACCATCCAATCTTTGAAATCTGCACTAAACACACATCTGCTCCATGAGCATCACTCTTTACACCAATCAACATAGCTGTCAATAGTTGTGACTATAGTCACGTGATTAGTCCTCCTGCTTGTCTTCCTCTGTAGACTTATGACCATCCCTCATTCCTCTGTGTGTCTTTTATTCCTTGTCTGTATAGTTTGTTTTTTCATTCCGTCCTCGGTATTTTGTTATTCGCCACTTTGTTATCATTTTATTTTCATCCTATTTTGTTATTCGTCCTTATCAAGGATCAGGTGGCTGCACGCGTGGGCGGATTCTTCGTCAACACCATCAGCGACGTGGACTGCTGTAAAAAGCTGTAAAACTGTTCACTAGAAACGACATTTTTTCTGAAGTTTTTAATGCAAAAAATATATATCGTTGGCTTTGATGAACATGCATCCTTAGTGAATAGAGTCTCTTGTGTGACAATGACATTGACAGTGACATAGAGAGTGAGCGAGAAATACCGAAATGGGCGTCCCTCAGGGCAGCATTCTTTTTCCAATTCTTTTCAATATAAAAATCGACTACATCTTGAAACATGTTTGTCCAGGTTTGGAGGCCTCGTTATATGTAGATGATTTTGCTCTCTGTATTCGAGGCCGCTCCCTACCATGCCTCGAAAGCCGGATGCAACTGCACGTAAATGCTGTACAAGGATGGGTGACAGAAAACGGCTTCAATTTTCTCCTACGAAGTCAGTATGCATTCATTTTGCAAAATGAGAGGTATTTTTTCAAACCCATCTATTTCTGTCGACGACACGGTACTCAAAGTGGTTCAGTAAGTAAAATTCCTTGGGGTCATCTTTGATCGTAAACTGTCCTTCCTATCTCATATTAAATCTTTACGCCTTTCATGCCAAAAAGCTTTGGACATTCTTAGAGTAGTTGGCCATGTCAGCTGGGGGGCGGATCGCACGGTCCTGCTGCGTCTGTATCGTGCCCTGGTCCGCTCCAAGCTAGACTACGGATCCATCATCTATGGCTCTGCTCGAGAGTCCTACCTCAAAATTCTCGATCCTATCATCACCAAGGGCTTCGCATCTGTTTGGGTGCCTTTCGAATACAGAGAGCAAAGTAATCTACATAAAACGAGGCCTCCAAACCTGGAAAAACATCTTTCAAGATGTAGTCAATTTTTATATTGAAAAGAGTTGGAGAATGAATGCTGCCCTGAGGGACGACCATTTCGGTATTTCTCGCTCACTCTCTATGTCACTGTCAATGTCATTGTCACACAAGAGACTCTATTCACTAAGGATGCATGTTCATCAAAGCCAACGATATATATTTTTTGCATTAAAAACTTCAGAAAAAAAGTCGTTTCTCGTGGACAGTTTTACAGCTTTTTACAGCGGTCCACGTCGCTGATGGTGTTGACGAAGAATCCGCCCATGCGTGCAGCCACCTGTTCCTTGATAAGGACGAATAACAAAATAACATGATAATAAAATGATAACAAAATGGCGAATAACAAAATACCGAGGACGGAATGAAAAAACAAACTATACAGACAAGGAATAAAAGACACACAGAGGAATGAGGGATGGTCATAAGTCTACAGAGGAAGACAAGCAGGCGGACTAGTCTCGTGACTATAGTCACAACTATTGACAACTATGTTAATGGGTGTAAAGAGTGATGCTCATGGAGCAGATGTGTGTTTAGTGCATGTTTTAAAAGGCGAGAGGAGGGAGATGGGAAGCTTAATTGTTGAGAGGGGGATTGTGTTTTGAGTTTTGGAAGTGAGAAGTCACTGCATGCCGAGACAGTGTACTGGAATAGGGAGAAGAGATTTGGAGTTTGATCGCCCTCACCACTCGGTTACACAATGTAAACTTATTTCACTAATACCGGTATAAGAAACTTTTTAAAAAGGACCACCTTCGCGACCCCCTTGTAGGCACGTCGCGACCCCCCAGGGGGTCGCGCCCCACAGGTTGAGAACCGCTGATGTATGACATTAAAATTGTTCCAGCACATTCGGTCAAAATATCCTTGTCTCTTATCTTGAAGGCTGTTACATGCTGTTTGATCATCTTACTCAAATCATTATTGTAGCTACATCCAAATAAAATAAAGCTGTTTTTGCATAATTGTATGAAAACAAAATAATAGGCAGGTAAAATTACAGTATTGCCAGATGTCGTCCCACACGAACGCACGCGGACACACACATCACACACACACACACTCTCGAAAGCAAACACATTTATTAAAAAAATCTCATTTGCTTCCTGTCTCTCTCTCTCTTAAATCACATCTTTGTCGAAATTTGCATTACGTATTTAACTGCATAGAAATTTTTTTAGTCTTCTTTTGCCAATAAAAACCCAAACTACCCTGAACAGCATACACAAATCAACCTTGTCCTACTAAGCTTCTCATAGAAAAAAAAAAAACCAAAAAAAAAAAAAACCAAACCGTTCTCGTCAAATTTTGTAAGAATCACCTTCTTGAATGTTTTAATTTATTTTAAGTAAAAAAAACCAACAACTACATCTGTCACTTGGAGGTCCTAAGTTTAAATTATAAAAAAATGTACAAAGAAATACATGAAACACACAATAAAAGTAAAGAAACAATTTCTCAACTTATACACATCCAAGGATTACCCCTTATTACTATTATATAACACTTCTAAATATGCATAGTTAACAAACAAGATTTTTGGTTTGGTGTTTTGGTTGTTTGTTTGTTCTTAATCGGGTTGTCCGCCGCATCTGAAGAATAATATGAATTATTACTGCGCTAATGGTGTTGACGAGGAATCCGCCCATGCGTGCAGCCATATGTTCCTTGATAAGGACGAATAACAGATTTCAGGCCTGGATGTTACATGTGCCGTAAATAAACATGTGAGGTAGGAGTTTTATTTTGTTAAACAAATAGCCAGCTGAGAGCATGCACCTATTCATCTGCCTGCTGTTGTATCCAGCTTCCATACATATCTGAATATTTATTACACCATTTCTACAACTGAATTTTATAAGCTCACGAAGGACCATGCTCTCAGAACTTAAGAAAAGTAGGAGAAATGAACAAAATGCCGTTTGTTTTTGTTTGTTTGTTTGTTTGTTTGTTTGTTTGTTTGTTTGTTTGTTTGTTTGTTGGTTTGTTTGTTTGTTTGTTTGTTTGTTTGTTTGTTTGTTGGCCTTTAAAAATATATCATGTTTATAAGAATTAGGAAGTTTTTATTCCAAAACCTTTAAGGTTACAACTACTTTTTGCCGTGATATAGCAATAGTTGATAGCACGGCATAAAACACAAACAAACAAACAAACAAACAAACAAACAACCAAACAAACAAACAAACAAACGGCATGTTGTTCATGTCTCCTACTTTTCTTAAGTTCTGAGAGCATGGTCCTTCGTGAGCTTATAGAATTCAGTTGTAGAAATGGTGAAATAAATATTCAGATATGTATGGAAGCTGGATACAACAGCAGGCAGATGAATAGGTGCATGCTCTCAGCTGGCTATTTGTTTAACAAAATAAAACTCCTACCTCACATGTTTATTTACGGCACATGTAACATCCAGGCCTGAAATCTGTTATTCGTCCTTATCAAGGAACAGACGGCTGCACGCATGGGCGGATTCCTCGTCAACACCATTAGCGCAGTAATAATTCATATTATTCTTCAGATCCGGCGGACTACCGATTAAGAACAAACAAACAACCAAAACACCAAACCAAAAATCCTGTTTGTTAACTATGCATATTTAGAAGTGTTATATAATAGTAATAAGGGGTAATCCTTGGATGTGTATAAGTTGAGAAATTGTTTCTTTACTTTTATTGTGTATTTCATGTATTTCTTTGTACATTTTTTTATAATTTAAACTTAGGACCTCCAAGTGACAGATGTAGTTGTTGGTTTTTTTTACTTAAAATAAATTAAAACATTCAAGAAGGTGATTCTTACAAAATTTGACGAGAACGGTTTGGTTTTTTTTTTTTTTGGTTTTTTTTTTTTCTATGAGAAGCTTAGTAGGACAAGGTTGATTTGTGTATGCTGTTCAGGGTAGTTTGGGTTTTTATTGGCAAAAGAAGACTAAAAAAATTTCTATGCAGTTAAATACGTAATGCAAATTTCGACAAAGATGTGATTTAAGAGAGAGAGAGACAGGAAGCAAATGAGATATATAAAAAAATGTGTTTGCTTTCGAGAGTGTGTGTGTGTGATGTGTGTGTCCGCGTGCGTTCGTGTGGGACGACATCTGGCAATACTGTAATTTTACCTGCCTATTATTTTGTTTTCATACAATTATGCAAAAACAGCTTTATTTTATTTGGATGTAGCTACAATAATGATTTGAGTAAGATGATCAAACAGCATGTAACAGCCTTCAAGATAAGAGACAAGGATATTTTGACCGAATGTGCTGGAACAATTTTAATGTCATACAGCCTGCAAGGGAGGTAAGCTGCAGACTGTAAAGCTAAGCCGAGTTGTGTCCCCTGGCAGGACACGATTATGTGGTTGCAGTGGGGACATGTGAACAGTCGGGTGATGATGTGTTGAAGTAGTTTCCACACTGACATTCAACACCGAAAACAAAGAAATAAACTCACAGAGTGGCCCAGACTATGATAATGAGAGACAAAGGAAGAAAAAAACTATCAAAGAAAACCAAAGCTGCACCGCCACTCTTTCTGGGACAAACAGATAATCTTGATAATTGTCCTGTTTCTTCGTTTGGTTTTTGAAAAGAAAAAATGAAGGACAAGTGATAATAATTCGAGAAAAGAAGGCAAACATGTCCGTCCTTCAGTGATTTCATGTGATTAACCTAAAGCATATTGTATGTGTATGATAGAGAGAAAGAAAATGTGTATGTGTATGAGTGTGTGTGTGTGTGTCTAGATGTCGATATGAATTTTCATCCATACATTTCATCCAACCAACAAGACAGAAAATTCACAGTCGGCACCATATTGGTTTATTTAATTACATGTAGTTACAACGATCTCGATCACGTGATCAAACAACGAAGTCGTGAACCTGTTCATCCAGAAGTTGCTATAAATAGCTATTGTTCATGAAAGGTGGAATTCCTGTCAGGTAAGCATAATGTCATGGTGCACCTTTCAGGGGATACAAGCTGCACGAAATGAAGAGAATGCAGATCGGAATTCCTTGTCATGAATCGTGGTGTGAAAGTTTACTTTGTGTCCTTCACGAACCTGTATCCACAGGGTGGGATCAACTCAACTTTATAGCCTGGTGGTGTAGCCATCGCTCCTGCGTGAATGCCAACTCTGAAACACACACACACACAGACAGACAAACACACACACACGAAATGACCAAAGCACGAATAATATTTAAAGACGAATAAATTAAGAGCAAGTAAAGAGACGAACACGTATAACATACAACGCCACCTAGTCAGTGACAAAGAACGAGCACTGTTGTAAATTTTCCATGTTGTGGAAGTAATAGCAAAGAAAACAAATGACTTTTCTAGTTTTCGACCAAAAAAAAAATTAATGCTCGATTTCTTTTATGTACACGTGTGTGTCTGACACAATAATTATTAATTAATATTTAATAATTAATAATTAATAATTAATTCAAGTAATCATTTATCAGGAGACAAATTTCTTTCGCAGTCAACAAGAAAGTACTTTGAATATATAATCAAAACTTCAATAATTAAAGCCACAACCCAAAGAAGTAACTAAATAGACACATAAACAAACAACGGAAAATAACAGTAACTAACTTTAAAGAGTAAATGACGAGGCTACTGTGCTATACAAAGAAGTTTCGAGTTGGTCTCTCGCGACTTTGGTGTGGGAAACAGAGAATAAGTGAAAGAAAGAAAATGATATTAAAAAAGTCGCCTTGCGTCCGGCAAAAGATCGCCATGCTAAGATACAAGAAGAACTCACCCACAGCAGGACATGGCTGTCTCACTGCACGAGCAGTTAAAGCAAGAAGAGGTGAGGTACCACTCGCCTACCTCCAGTCTAACGCTGTCCTCTGCCATACAGTATGTACTTCCGGTCTCTTCTGAAGTACAGAAATCAAAATACACTATGCATCGGTAATATTGACCTACAATGTTGTAATTCGGTTTAACAGAAAAGAATCCCAAGCCATTACCTATTCTTACTTCAGTGACATCTAGAACACAGATACCACTAGAACCAATCAATTCAAACTCGAGCACTTCCTATTGAAAACTTGAACCTCCTTGATTAATCTTTCCTAAAATAAATGTTAGAACTGATTTCAGTCTCCAAAACTCACCGTCGATGTTCGAATAGGCACCGTAGCAACTGCCTTGGACCGTTGCGGTCTGGACCAGAAGCAGCAGCAAGATGGCGACACTCAGGTTGGTCATCTCGTGAAATCTCTGTTGACGAGACGTGAACTGCGAACGGGAGGAGTCCTGGTTTCGTGCAAGCAGCAGCGCACCACGGTGTACAGGTGTTGACGAACAGGAGGCGACTACTGTAACCTCCACACACTACAACCTTTTATGGCGACGAGATAAGTTGCTAACTAGAGGCGAGGTGGTGAGGGGTTAAAGGTTACGCTCGTTAAGAGATCTGCTACTGGATAATTAACCATGACATACTGCGGTACTTAACATTAATATATATAATTAACACAGCGATTAATTGGTTAATATCTTTGTATGTCCTGTGTGGAAATAGCACGAGGGAAACGGCCTATGGTCACATGACGTTTGCTTACTGTGGTGAAAAGCAATGGAACTCCCTTCCATGTCCGCCACCTACCCATCATCCAATCCTTTAAACGTGCACGGAAAACCTCTTCCTTGGTCATTATTTATAACAAGATTGAATCTACAAACTGTTAGTCCATCTTCTAATCTTTTTTTTCACATTCTTGTCTGATGACTAGTTCACCTAGTCTTCCTCTGTAGATTCACGCAACTCTCAACCGGATGTTTGTTACCCGGATCCTCTTTAAAACATGTGTGGTGGGTAAAGGGGAGGACATGAGGGACAAATTTCTAGCAAACAAGCGCATCTGAATGTTTAATAAATAAACTTTAAGACTGGCTGTGAATCGTAGGCAGTAGTGTAATCCCCCGTAGGGGCCTGTACATATGCAATCTTTCTCTCTCTTTTATTTTTCGCCCGTAAAGGGAGAAGACTAAATAGTAAAACAAGTTGTCTTGCTTACTTTACCTCTCGTTAATAAAGAATTGTAATTGTCATCGTCTCTCTTTTTTTCACTCTTTCTCTCACACACAGAGTGACCAAAACTATGTAAGACGCTTGAAGACTTCAAGACAGCTTTAATAAAGAACAAGTAAAGAGCCGGAAATGTAAACATACAGCGCCACCTAGTAAATGACAAAGACCGAGCACTGTTGTACATTTGCAGGGATGTTGGTCTGGTTGACATCGTTTGGTCTAATTCTCACTAAATATCACAAGAAGAGGTCTTTGGTCTTTGCCAAGCTCTCTAAGTTCGCTTCGTGTATGTTGTTATAAAGCATGTTTGTTTGTTTGTTTGTTTGTTTGTTTGTTTGTTTGTTTGTTTCTCTCTTTGTTTCTCTCTTTGTTTCTCTCTTTGTTTGTTTGTCTGTCTGTTTGTTTGTTTAGTCGCAAAGGATTGCTCCAAATAGCAAAAATACTCTGCACAAAGATAACTATATATAGCTCGTTTTGAATAGGATATAAGTTGACAGGGTGACCTATCAGAGGGGAAGAGAGAGAAAAAGTGGAAATGACTAAACAAGAAAAAGGTGTGTGTGTTTGTGTGAGAGAGAGAGAGAGAGGCAAGACAGACAAATCTGTATGATGGGAAGGGAGAGAAGTGAGAAATACTAGACAGAGACGAGAGAAAAGACAAAAGAAAGAAGAGAGAAATAGAAACAGGAACCAGAAGTGAGACAACGACGAAAACCTGGAGAGAGAAGAGAGAAGATAAGCACACCAAAAAAAAAAAAAAATAGAAAAGAGAAACAAAAACCTAGAGCGGAAGAAAAAGAGAGTTATAAAGATCAAGAGAAAAGTGTGAGAAAAAGTGAAAAGAGAGCTTTGAGATAGTGAAGAAAGATGGAAAGCAGTATGTGCGCGTGCACAGAAATATTTATCTATCCCTCACACTATCAGTTCACATTATTCACTTAAACTCATTTTGTTATTATAGCTCAATACATGTAGCTACCACAATAACTGGATAACATGATCAAACAACAATCAGAGAGAACCGAAATGCGAGTCAGATTCTATAAATATCAGTCTCTGAAAGGGAGACAAACACAGACAGGGAGTAGAATGGTAGTGTCCCTTGACAGTGACCATCACAGTGTGTTGAAGTCCTCGGATGTACGTGGCACAAAGGTGTAACTACATGGTGGCATCATCTGGATTTTATAACCAGGCGGGGGAGGGGCGATGGCGGACGCTTTAACGCCCACCCTAAAACAAAAACAAATAAACAAACAATTAGCAAAGAGGCAGAAGTGAACAATTTAAGACGCCACCGACTCAGGGAGGAACAACACTTGGTGTCTAGAAATTAACACTTTTGTTTGAGTACTCGATAAACTTATTTGCATCCACTCCCGTGCCCCATGCAAGTTTACTACATCTGTTGAAATCAAACAGCTCCCCGAAGTATCTGGAGTAAACAATCGATGAACCACAACAAATAATGAAATACACAACAATTCCAGCAGCCACCACAGCATCTTCTTCAATATAATTATTATAATTCATGAATAATTCTCAGACATAATAATCCAAGCGAGTGAGAGATGTTGAAAAAACATTTTTTTTAAGTATTCTTCAGAATTGATTGACATGATTGCCTGTTATTTAATTTTGCTCGAAAAGGCTGACCAACGCGTATTATTTGTGACCTTTGACCTATAACTTCTAAGCTGCCCCCAACATAGGTCGTCAGCATGAAAACGTTGTTCTAACTGACGAACGCGCTTCTGAGTGTGTGTGTGTGCGCGCTTAATTATCATTATTATTTCTGAAGACGAAGAGTTGACGACTCTATGCTCGCACGTGAGGCGACAAGCTCACACGGACGCTGTACTCACGCGCAACAGGTCATTTTCTTCTCTTGGCACGTGCAGTTGTAGCACTCGGGGGTCACAGCCCATTGGTTGATATACAGTACCTGGTTCTCCGCCAAGCAGTATGGCATTCCTGTCGGGCCTGACAAACAAAACACACATACAGAAATCAGGGTCAAACCACTCGTGTGAATTTGTATGACTGTTTCGCTGAAATGAAAATGAAAACGAAAATAATAATAAAATAAGGATGATGATGATGATGATGATGATGAGCATGAATCAAACACTTGTTATCTATTATTAAATTGTCATCGGTCTAAGAGAAGACAGAGAGAATAGCACGGACACCCTAGAGACTTTCAGTTTCTATGAATTTCACTTCAGGTCGCACACAACTCACCATCAATGTAAGTCTCGTATATGTAGCATTTACCCTGGACCGGCGATGACAGGACAAGAGACAACAGGAGGCAGACGACACTCAGGCCGGTCATTCTCGCCATTCTTCGTGGTAAACAGCGGCAGCTCGGACTTTACAGGTGAACAGCACACCAGCCCTTTGGTGTGGTGAAGAGCGACTTGGGAACTGCTGTCCCCTCCGCACGACACCGCTTTTTACAGCAGCCCACGGCGCTGATGGTGTGGACGAGGAATCCGCCCATGCGTCCAGCCACCTGTTACTTGGTGAGGATGAATGACAGATTGCAGGCCTGGAGGTTATATGTGCAGTAAATAAATATGTGAAGTGAGAGCTTGTATTGGGTTATTAAGACATGTGCGTCTGCGCTTTAAAAGGATATTTATGTGTTTCTGATTTCTGCATGATAATTTTTTTTTATTTTCACAATGTTTGTGTTCGTGTGTGTGTGTATACAAGAGCCCTAGAACCTTCAAATGTATGTTTTCATCTGACATCACGATTGAGCTTAAAGTCCACGAGGGCTGTAAGTCACGATCCACAAAATAATATTTTTGTCTGTTCCCTGCGTGCGCGTGTGGCTGTATGCACGTGTCAATGTCTGGACTATCAGACTTTCTAATTATTTTTTTGATGACACGTGCTTGAACTGCACTAATAGCCTCGACATTTCCACGTTATTAGCCTCCCTTTAATTACAGCGGCTTGGGTGACAAGTCGACCATTTGATCCTCGGGACACGCCTGCAACCAAGTGCACTAGATTGCGCCCTTTGACACCCACTAGTAAGTAGGGTTGACATGACACTTATTTGTCTTCACCCACAGCAATCTTCGTTAATACACACACATTAGAAATGACAGGCGACATAGAAACGTGTTACTGAGGATGGAAGCACGAAATGAGTTAAGACCGAGACATTTCTCACACCATTTCCTTCTGTTTACCTGGGAAAACAAAGAACCTACATGTCCAAGAATACGGATGTTGAAATGCGTTCCAAAAAATATTAATAACGAAAAAACGATTTAGGTAGTAAACAATTTTTTAAAATGATTAAAATCGAAAGATATTTTACTCGGTGTCCGAGGTCAACAAATCATTAAACCTTGTATGTATAACTAAGTTTTGATTTCCTTATCTCAAGTGCTGAGTCATATTTTAGAAACTGAATATGGATGATAATTATACAGACAAGCCATACAAGGTGAGAAGTAGTTGAGACGAGGGTTACACAAGGTTAATAACGCAGCTGTTATCTGAAATGTCAAGGACTTACACAGTAATTGCTAGATTACAAAAAGTTGTTCTTCACATCTTGTTGAACTCTGACCCAGGATAAAAGGAAAGCACAGTGGGGTCTATGAGTACATTATCGTATCAGATTACTTTGCGTCGTGGAGCAATTTGATCCGGCGGACCACTTGCATCTCTGACCTCGCATCAGCAGAGGTTCTTTGTTGATAGATGACCTTTGCCATTAAGTATTTGCTTAAAAGGTTTGCTGCTGAATGTTAATTTATCTTTGGTATTTAGCGAAAAAAAAACACAATTTTTTAGTAGAAAGAAAAACAAAAATGTAATCACTATAATAAAACACAGCAGCTTCTTCAACACTACAAAACAGGATACATAGATGTAACATCTAGACAACATCCTGGGAAAAGTCACGTGGGATGGAGTGAGGTGTCTTATTGAAGCAGCTATTTTTAGCTAATTACACTCTTAACAAGTCCACCATCCTACGTGTTGGTGAAATGTAAATTGACACTGACAGTAAATTACAGATAAATGAAAATTATCGCTTCAGCTCCAAGGCACACCTCAGTAAATAACACACACGGGAATTTAATGCATCATATGTCTGTCATCTAATCTCAATTATTTACTGCCGTCGATGCTTGTTTACAGGAAATAGATCCTTGTTATCCAGATTAATTCTTCAATGAGTTCACTCTGCACTTTATGAGTCAGACAACGAACTAATCCACTAATTCAAATAATTTTTACTACACATGCTACTGAATTTATTCTACCCTTACTAAGGCGTTTTACTAACATGCATTTATTATTACAATTATTTGTCTCTTTACCTCTTTTCTCCGAAAAATAATGTTACTGAATGTCTTTTTGATGTTTTGCCGGACAAGCAATTGTTCTAAAATTAGGTTTTTTAAAAATAAATATTTCTTCCGTCAGTTAAACATCAAAATCAAATTTCGGAACCATCACTATTTAATATTTGGTGCTCTCCCTTTGTATCTCCTATATGTATGTCCGTTTGGCTAACTGCTACTTCTTATATTATCTCCTTTTTATTCGCTTCTAAAAGGAATATCATCACTACTAGATAACACTTTACAGGTGATCTTGCTTAAAGAAAAAAAATGTGACAAACCAAACGTTGGGTGCACCGTTGTAAAATTGTTGCTAGGACCTTACACAAAGAAACTGTATTGCTATTAGAAAACAATTAAAGATATTAATCTATCCGTTTCAAACAGGAAACAACCACTACTGAGTCTCTAGTATAGGACGTCCTGAGGTCGTCAGGTAAGACGAGTGCTCTCCTCCTGCCGAGAGCCACCAACGACCAAAACGACGGCGCAGATGATCGTGCTGATGACAACTAAGAACAAAAAGACGAAGAACAGCAAGGTAGTCAGCATTTCCGCTGCCAGTTGACTGCTGACGACAGTGACCTCAGTTGATGACCTAACGCTCGACGCGGACCCACAACGGCTGTCGTCTGCTTCTTGTCTCTCGTCGTATGGGACGACAACATTGAGTTTGTTCTTCTGTTTCTTCCTCTCGCCAACAATGGCGATGTTGTCATCGTCCTCAAAAGACATCTTGTCGTCGGGTTTTGCAGGTCGCCATCGGTCTTCTGCTTTACACATTATCTTTTGGAGAAAAAGAATAATTTGTGTGGTCTTTTTCCCTGTAAACAAAAATAAAATGTAATTATTACCAATTATTGACTTTTTTGAGATTTGTGTTCTTAATAAAAAGATTTTTTTGAAAGTGTTTCTCTTTTTGTGAATCGTGGTAAAGACGCTCGTAAAATGTTTTAGAAACTTTAGCAAAGCCCACAAACTGCACAAACCTTCACAAATTGTAATTATTGCCCCATAGAGCTGTTGTTCTAATTGTGAAAAAGAGCAAGGAGAGTCAACCGAAAAATATGAGATTTCCTAAATGTGAGATGCTTGTAACTGTTTGTGAACCACATTACCACATGCACACAAAAAAAAAAAAGAAAAAAAAAGAAAAAAAAAAAGAAAAGAAAAAGATCCCGTAGTGAGTACGATCGTTTACAGATGTTTTTTTTCAAGAACTAAGCGCTCTACAAATACTTCATACAAAATATATTTGCTATTAATTTATTGGCTGGATTTGCAAATTTTTTATAAGTTGAAGGATTGTTTACGACATTCAGAGGTCTTCATTTGCTTCTCAGTTCCCCGTGTGTACTCGAGTAGGAAATTAAACAGAAAGAAGAGAAATGCAACAAACGGTAAAGTGAGATGAACATCGAAGCAAGGAATCATCGATTTCTGCAATAAAAACTGAAAACCTGTCAACACGGGGAAGGTGTGTTTCTGGTCTAGTCTTTCCAGTTTCCTTTCATCCTTTGTCATTTGGTTTGGTGGTGGAAATACTTTACAATCGTGAAATCGATCATCAACTTCGATACGCGTGCACGTGTGTGTGAGTGTGAGTGTGTGTGTGTGTGTGTGTGAGAGTGAGAGTGTGTGTGTGTCTGAGTGTGAGAGTGAGTGTGTTTGTAAGAGAAACCAGGCAGTGTTGGGGTTACAACACAAACATATTTTACACTTTACCACTCGCTTCTCACCGTTACATTGAAAGGTCGTCGGTTCAGATCTCGTCTCATAATCCTTTATGTATGTGACACCTGCTATCATTTTCGGCCGTCGGGTACTCCGATTTCCTCCCCTACCTTTACCCCATGTGCGAAAGAACCTCTAGATGGAAGCATTTTCCCATCAAAGCAAGCAAGCCACCAACCAAATATATATGCTTGCGCATGCGTGGAAGAGACAGAGAGAAAGAGAGTTTATGGAAGGCAAGCCAATAAAGAGTTTTAAATGAGACCGGAAGGCGCTGTGGAGGTATTCCTAGATGAACTGACTTACCCAGAGGCTTGCTGGTGGGTCTGTGGTGGAGACCAAGTAGAGGCACAGACAGGATGACACTGAAGGCCGTCAGCGCCATCAACAGGATGACGTAAACCATCAGCACCGACACCTGCACTTAGACAAGGGTAGATAATGAGGACACGGGTAGTTATTGGCGGCAAGAACATGCACTGGAACAATCGACAATATTTAAACCAAGAGATGCAGGAAATAATTATTCAGCAGAAAAAAAAAATTTTTTTCTCAATATCCAAGGTGCAAATTATTAAACAATAAATACCAGGCATGTCTTTGTGTGAGTTATCGTTACTGCTGCCACATCTTTACACAGTGAAGGAAGTGAACTCACCTGTACAGAAGTCTTGGGCATGGCGTCGGTCAGGAGGGTCAGGTAGACAGCGAAGGCCAGCAGCACGGTGATGGACAGACTCATCTTCTCGCCGGATTCCGCCGGAAGTGCGAAGACCAACGATGACGTCATCGCCAGGAGCACAACAGGCAGAATGATGTTGAGGACGTAGAAGGCTGGTCGTCGCTTCAGCTGCAGCTGTGAGTAGGAGATGATATGACTAAAGGACACATAACACTGCAAGCACACACAATGTCAACGTGGCTCATCGTGCCAACACTAAAACTGTGAAGACAATGTATTAAGGACTGAGCACAAAACAGATTTAAGTATATAAAAGACCGCTGCTAAACCGAAATTCAGATTATGTACAATATATAAATATTAATTAGTATATTAGAAAGTTAAGGCAAAACTTTAGGAAGGAGCAAGGAACACTATACACTATACACTAAATACTATGGAACAAAACAGAAGTAAACTCTCGGCTCGTAAGCCTACACTGAACACTATGCGGGCTTTCTCGTCCTCCACACTCTGATTCTCCATCTGCTGGTCTCTGGCGGAAGTGTTGACCACCTCCCAAACACCATCTGGATAGAAGTTGTTCATGTCGATGGGCTCTTTGGTGAAGATGAGGATGTACAGCTCCTCTCTCGTTGACATAGCGGATGTGAATTTGATAAAGCAAACCTGCAAATTGCGAAAATGAAAGGACATCCATGTCCACACTCATGATTGTAGAAATTTTGTGTGCGAATGTCCCTCTAAAAATTAGCCAAAAATTGCTATAATTTTTAGAATCCCTAAAAGCCATGGTCCACAGAAAAATGTGTGTAAAAAATCTGGTTTGAAAATAATGAGATTATTGCTCACCTATTAAAGTCCTTTCTATGTCAAGAAAATATTCCTAAAAACTTAAAATAAAATTTTTCCTAATCATTTGTTTCCTTGCATAATATATTCATTCTTATTCAGTTTATCAACGCTAGTTGACTGTTATAACATACTGTGTTGTATAGTATCAATATCTGTGTAGTATCGTATGACAAAGAGAGTAACACACCTGTGTATCGAAGGGATAATAAGTCACATCCATGTTACAAGATGTCTCGAAGATTTCTGAGAGCTGCCAGCTTATAAATCCCTCGCTAGTAATCCGCACCTGAAACCGCTTGAAAGTATGAACAGAGAGCAAACAGTCTTCTACATTTAGCAAAACTAAAACCAGGTTCACCGCCTGTTAATTGTTATTCAATTATAAAAATCATTGTATGTTGATGTACTTGACAGTCTACGCTCACAACCACCACACTGTCAGTTGAGCCGAGTTAGCAAGATTAGAACTTGGTGAACAAGTATTCAGATGTTCTGAGATACAGACGATGTGCCCCAAAATATTTTAATCCATTTGTTTCCAAAGACAACCTTCTGAGTAATAGAGGTTGTATGAAAATGCACGTTCTGAGAGATAAATTTGGTTTTCAATAACAAACCATCTTTATTAGACTCAGAGTAGAAATATGGTGATGACGAATTAGTTTACTAGAATATTTATTTATTTATTTGTTTATTTATTTATTTATTTATTTATTTATTTATTTATTTATTTATTTATGACTGCACCTGTAGGTTGCTGTAGCCCAGCTGTGTCTGGGTGGTGACCGTGTTTTCCACCACGAGATCCGGAAGCCACACATAGCTCTGTTTCACCAGGATGCTGCTGATGTTGCCAAAGTTCTCCTCATTCCAGGAAAGGTAATCGTCATACCAGGACATCTTCAGCAGGCCGTTAGTCTTCATCCGCTGGGCCTGTTCGTCCATCTACAACAAATCAGGAATCCTTTTGTCATGCAAGGTGATAGACTGATAGACGGACAGACAGGCAGACAGTGTTTGTCAAAATTCCTGCCTGCTTACGTTGATGCATAAGATATTGTCTGTGCGTCCAAAATGATCACGAACTTGTATTACTGGACTGCTGGTAGACGAATATTTCAGATTAACTACTAAAACGAGGCAGGTTTTTACAGAGCTTCCGGTTTAATCACATTTTTTGTTTAGGCAAACAGCAGAGAACTTTTCAAGAGGTTAAGTGTTAGTCTTGGCAGACAGACAGCAATCCAGGACACACACACACTCTCTGTCTCTCTCACAAACACATGCGCAAACGAATTAAATTTCCAAAGTTAGACAACAGCAACTAAAGGGGGACACACGAGAGAAAATGGTCTAAGGTAGATATAATATAACAGAGAGAAAAAAACCGACAAAGCCTAGAATATTTGGAATCAAAGACAGGCAGGGCAGCCTGAAACGGACTTAAACATAAAGACAAGTACAATAAGACAAAGCATTTATACAAAAATTAGGAGGGGGAGACTCGTAAAGACAGCATACAAATAGACAGAAAATCTTTCTGACATCTGCTAGTACAAATTAGCAAAAGAGAAGTGTGACGAGAAACAATTGAATTATAGTCATCTAAACAGAAAAGCAGTCAACATGGACACGGCAGAACACATGAGGGAACTAAAGACTTCCGACAGGAGGCAGTTTAGATGAACAGAAGAAAGAGGTAATCAAAAGCGGTTGCAGTTGTATTGATACAAATAGAAAAGCCATCAACATCGACTCGACAGCAATAAGACTAGTAGCATAAGATTCAGATGACTGAGCATTACCAAAATGATTTCAAATAGTTTTGAACTCACCTCTACGATGGAGAAGAGCGAGAAGGCTGCGTAGACCACAGTGATTTTTTCATCATCATTCACCGGACGCACGTCCTTGTTGTAGACCCCAAAGAGATATTCCCAAAGATTGTAGTAGTCAAGCTTGCTTGCTGCCTGCCCTTTTGTTGCCATAGTGATCATCGCCAGGGCCATTAAGAGAAGGTCACATGACCAGTACCGGGGTAGAGCTCTGATGGACATCACTGACAGTCTTCCAGGTGCTGAAGACAGTACTTCTAAACTAGTATTTAGCAAACCTTTAGAAAACTTTCTTAATAAAGTAACCTTTGAAGTAAATTATTTTTGTTTTACTAACAAACAAACAAACAAAGAAACAAGCAAACAAACAAACAAAGAAACAAGCAAACAAACAAAGAAACAAGCAAACAAACAAACATAAATGAGTTAGAATCGGTAACTGCACTCAGCAGCAGCGTCCTTCCTGAATTTTGAATTCGCTAGCCTCGTGAGGACTCCAGAAAAGTGTCTTGCCACTTGTCGCCAAGATAGAAATATATGCGCAGCCTGCTAGACCTCCTTCATGGTGGAGAGCTGTGATTGGTCATAATCACAGATATAAGAAAGATACAGGATGTTTTCTGAGACTAAATGAGACCAGCAATTCTATAATAGTCAATAATAAAACGTGATATTTTATAATGAGATTAATTAGAAGAAAATTTTTTAACCCAAAGAAATTGTGTTTGTTTTCATTTGAGCACGCAGCGCTCCTGATCCAAAACAAACAACAGTGTTTACAAGGGACAATCAAACATCATGCAATACTCAGAAATACTCGCATTTGATTTGCACGAAGGTTAGCGATGGATGGTTATCTGGTTTAATGAGCAGGAAGGCTACATACCTGTCTCCGAAGGCTTTACATTGAATTCGCTCCGCTTTAATCTGCTTTTCATGTCCTTGTCTTAGCAAATACCCGGTCTAAGGTCTTTCTGTTTCCTTCATGTGGACACAGTCGACTAGTTCAGTGGGTCTGACGACCTGCACAGGTCGTGGACATCATAAATTGTGCCACCTGCACTTCAGGACTCAGGAAACTTCACTTGAAAGATACTTGAGGAATGGAGGACTTTGCAAGAAATGTGCCGGATGGAGAATTATGAATAATTTAACAGTAAATATGTGAACTTTTCTTCTCGTAACAACTGAGGGTAAACAGAAAACAGAATTGATACTCTACACTGTTTTTACGAGAATGTTACATGTCCCACACAGGACACTTCCCATTAAGTCTGATTGTTATGACATGCTACACATCCTACACCGGGTATTTTCTATTGTTTTGATGTGATTGTTACTGTAGGCTGCAAAGAAATGATCATCGGGGGAAAACAGCAGAAATCTCATCGGTAACATAAACATTTCAAAGTACAGCCCACATCACAGACACTTCACGGTCCATTGTACTAGGTTACTATGTCATACAATTTTTAAGATTTTATTCAAATCACAGGAGATAACAGTTCGTTTGGTGCACTGCTAATTAAGTTTCATCGCATTCGCCCTTCATTACACATGCACACACTTTCGCAACTCTGTCAAACAGGATGGACTGGCGCTAGCAAATTTTATTTCTTTTATTGGATTTTCTTTAATGTATTTCATTGTTTGCAAAGAGTGTCTATTTGATAATCCCAGCCCCGGATAACTCTAATTGTGAAAAATCGCAACTGATGATTACGACACAATAATCGATGACAAGGTTGGATGCAGGTATATTTACTGCCGTGTGAAGACCTGGCCAGGAGCAGGACCCCTTTGGTGGATCGTTGACAAGCGTTCAACGCACAGGTCTTTCATGCTATCAGACGAAACTTAGTCGAAAGTTAAAATTCTCTCACTCTCTAAATGACCTTTGCACCGGTTAAAAAGTGAGCTAGATAAATTACACTTCGTTTCAAAAAGTGTGAAAAATCTTCAAGCTTTGAAGGACATCTGAGAACTTACTCAGACATGGTGAAAGCTACGCCTGAGTACCGGCCACGTAACTTCTTCGTAACAGCTCTGGCTGTCGTTGTCATGGCAACCAAAGGGCAGGCAGCAGTGAAGATGGACTACTACCAGCTGACGGATCATCTTCTTAATGGCTACAATAAAGATGTACGACCGGTGATGTACGATGAGAAAACTTTGTATGTCATCGCAGGCTTTGCTCTCTTCTCCATCGTGGAGGTAACAAATGTCCTCACATGTACATCATAAAATGTCGATTCTGATGATGATGATGATGATGATGATGATGATGATGTTGTTTAATTAGTTATACCAGCCTCACTTTGTTAAGTAGTTGTTATCATAAGTGATGACAAAGGTAGGGTAGGCGCGATGTAGTAGTGCGAGAAGTAGTGTAGATTAATGATTGACTAATCGAAAAACTAATAATGTATACGAAAATATATTATGATACCGTCATTATGAATTATAGTGATCTCATGCATCTTTTGTATCCAATTGTCTACTGAAATATTGACATATGCCCTCCACTTGACTGTCCATCCTCATGTCTGTTTACCTGCTCCTCTGTCGCAGATGGACGAGCAGGCCCAGCGGATGAAGACCAACGCCCTGCTGAGGTTGATGTGGTATGATGACTACCTTGCCTGGAATGAAAATTTCTTCGCCAACATCAGTAGCATCCTGTTAAAGCAGAGCTCTGTCTGGTTGCCGGACATCGTGGTCAGCAACACTGTGATTGGTCAGACAGACTTGGGATACGATAACCTTCAGGTGGAGTGACTCACCAGCCAACCAATAAACCAACCACCTAAACAACCAAAGAAAGAAACAAAACAGATTATTTGAGATATTAGATTGGATAGAAGTAATGAAGTCCAAGTAATAAACATTCTGCTCTACCCCATGCAAATAGTATGGTCCTCATGAAACACAGAAAGGGGCAATCACATTGTTCTTGTATTTATATGTTCATGTTTGAATATTTCGATCTCTTGTCACGTGTTATCATAGACTTTAGTCCTGTTCTGTCTCGATCCTTGCCATCAAGTTTAAGCTGGGCGTCTGTAATGTCTTGTAAAGGTTATCCCTGAATCCAGTTTTCCACGCAGGACTATGCCCCTCAAAGTAACCGTTAAAATACTCTGTCTGTAAGAATACCTGCCCTTCAGAATACCTTAGTCTTAGAAACACCTTTATCTAAGACATAACTGGAGTAACTGTCACTGAAAAATTGTTCTCTCAGAACTGAGAGCTGTCTTTAGAAGAACGAATATCGGAGGTAAAGACTTGGGTGTGACTTGTGTTTCAGGTAAGGATCAGTAGCTTTGGTTTTGTGAGCTGGCAGCCGACTGGAGTCTTTGAGACTTCCTGTGACATGGATGTTACATACTATCCGTTCGATACCCAGGTAGGTTCCTTTTTTTTTATTTTTGTGGACCTTCGGTACTGCTTGTCCAGTACTCTTTATATTTTAGGAGTACAGAGATAATCCTCTCGCTAACTTGGATTCCCGAACATGTGGGATTCAACGACATCCAAGTGTAGGATGCGCACGCATTCCATCACATAAACTACCATTTCATTAATAAAACAGTTTGTTAATATCCGTAATCTATTCTACTGGTTCGCGGAAAGCACATAACAAACGCATAGAAACTATTGGTGATTGCGAAATAAAAGTTCAATCAGACAATCAGAGGTGAGCGTGGCTGTACATACAAAAGCCCAGCATGGATCTACCTGTACTTATTTTTTCGTGACCTCACAGGTATGCTCCATCACATTTACGACTGCCATGTCCACAAAGGAAGAGCTCACCCTCTACGTTTTTTCGGATATGCCCTTTGTGATGTCCAGCTTCTCGCCCGACGGTATCTGGGAGGTGGTCAACACTTCCGCCAAATACTTGAGCGCGGGAGAACCAGAAAAATCCCAAGTTGTATTTAGCGTATGTATCTAGGTGTGCACGTGCATTGTTGTCAGTGGCGCTCAGTGTGTGACGAGTAGTCACCAGTCACCGAAGTGACATTCAATATTCTGACTACACGTAGAGGTTTGACATCATCTGCTAATTTAAGGTACAGCTGTCCCTCGTTGTCGCCATGTCATCTATTTACAGTTGCAGCTGAAGCGACGACCTACGTTCTACGTCCTCAACATCATCGTGCCAGTCGTACTCTTGGCGATGACTTCGTCACTGGTGTTCGCACTTCCGGCGGAATCTGGCGAGATGATGAGTCTGTCCGTCACCGTGCTGTTGGCCTTCGCTGTTTACCTGACCCTCGTCACCGAGGCCATGCCCAAGACTTCTGTACAGGTGAGTTTGTCTTTGATCATCACTGACAAGACGCAAGACACACAGGTGAATGAGCTGTTTGGTACATCCTGCTCTCCAGCGCCCCCAAGAACTACACCTTTCTGTCTGCAGGTGTCGGTGCTGATGGTGTATGTGATCCTGTTGATGGCGTTGACGACCTCGAGTGTCGTTATGTCTGCACTACTCTTGCGCCTTCACCACCGACCCGCCAACAAACCTCTAGGTGAGTCTGAGAGCAGTACACTCGTCTTCACACCCACGTACCCTGCACCTCTCACATCTTGCACTCTTGACCTTACACACCTTTACACTCTTACACATTTCTATGTCAATCACAGAAGCACTCGTGCATGGAAATGCAAGGCATTTTAAAACATGCACGTACCTGTAAAGTCACATCAGAAAAAATTACATACATGCAAAGGTGCATGATGAGGATTTGTAGTATCATTCTTCTTAACATATATTTATTGATTGTTTATTTGTTTACTATTCCCACAGGAAGTAAAGCTAAGAGGATTATTATTGTACTCGAAAAGATGATGTGTAGTGTCGACAAACGTGGGCGATCTACCAGCATCGAGGACAAGATGTCTTCTCAAGACGATGAAAAAGTCTTTATCATTGGAGACCACAAAAAGCCGAAGCCCATTAAGTCCAACACTGTTGCCCCTCACGACAGCAGAGACAGCATAGACAACAGAGACAACAGAGAGCACAGGGACAACAGAGACAACAAAGACAACAAAGACAACAGAGACAACAGAGAAGAAGCAGAGGACGGATGCTGTGAGTGGCCAGGTGATACCAGAAGACCATCTCAAGTCCCTGACATCAGTTTTCAGCTGGCGGCGAAAACTCTGAGTACATTTCTGTTCTTCGTCTTTCTTTTCTTTATTGTCATCAGCACTATCGTCTGCATCGTCGTTCTAGTTGTTGGCGGAGCCAGGCAAGAGAAAAGCACTCGCCTTACTTGATGATGTCATAAGCCATTGTTCAACCATCGAGTCCTTCACGGCTAAAGACTTGAGGAGAAATGACAAGACACGGATAACTAAACATCCAAGGGACATTTTAAATATGTAGTTCACTCCATGGTAGCTCAGCAATTGATGCAATAGATATTTGTGGTGAAGACAACTTGACACGTGAGAAATTAAAACCAGCGTTCTATCAATTTTTAAAGCCCTCGTCAAGAGGGTAATAATGTCCACCTTTGTTTCGGACTTTTGAGAATGAAGCCAACAGCAGCTCCGTTACTTTTTAATCCTCCGAGTTATTTTCCCCACTATAATTAGCGGACACGGACGATGCTAGAATAATCTGAAGACGAAAAAATAGCGGAACTGCTCTTGGCTTCATTGTCAAGAGTCCGAAACAAAGGTGGACATTATCACCCTCGTGACGAGGGCTTTAAAAATTAATAGAACGCTGGTTTTTAATTTCTCACATTCTGAAAAGCTCGTGCTTGCCTTGACAAAGAACAGCGCCCTGTGACCAGCAAACTGAAAATCAGAAAGTCAAACGCAAGAAAGCTCGCAAGTTATTTATTCATTCTTGTTTTGCTCCATGCATGTATCGTGTTCCTTGCTCCACCAAGAGTGTAATTAATATGCTTGTTTGTAGAATATGTGCACGTTTAATTTTTTATCTGTGTTGACGAAAAAATGTTTTCTTGCACGCATTCGTGTTACCATGGATTTAAGGACAAATCAACAGATATTTATCTTTGTAAACAACCAACAACCTATATGTGAAATATTCTTGGTTTCGGTGTTTGTAAGACGTTGTGTATTTTTTTTTTTTGTTGTTGTTGCTTAGTCTAGTATTGTCCGTGTTCCCAAATTATTTTAGAGAAAAAGAATTCCGAGAACAAACTCAGTTGGAGGCTACTGTTGGCTGCATCGTCTAACATCTAATACAAATGAGGACGTCCTTGTCCTTGCGATAAAGTCTTTAAAACTTTGATGAAATACTGGTCTTAATTTCTCTCACCTTACAGAGACGGTACTTTGACTCAAAACATTGCTGTACTAAAACAAGCTAAAATATTACTTGAGAAGCAATGTTGAGTGCTAGTCTTAATGCAAGTTCAAAATCGAAACTTTAATAATGTATTTGGAAATTCCCAATCACCAGATACATATTATATATTAGTTAATATCTATATACAAAGAGAGAGAGAGAGATAATCAACAACAGATCATGAAAAGAGTCAATAAAAACATGCTCATAACAAAATTCAGAATATCGGAAAGACCCTCTCTCTATCACACACACAGACAAACCGATGTGACCACAAACAACACTTATCACAATAAAGACTGACAAAGACTTTATGTAAGTCGTTAGTAAAAACCAGTAAAAGTCTGCAGTTTCTATATAACACATCAGTCTATTAACTTCACTTGTAAAAGTAAAGGAAATAAATTTATAAGTTCCATCACTCGTGGATTATTTCCTCTTCCGCCAAACGCCTTGTAACTCGTCATCAACTTCATCAGACACTGAATCTGATGAGTCATTGACATACAGTCCATAGCAACTTTATCAGGCAAGACAAAAATCTTGTTTCATGTTTTCGGGACCTTGTGTAATAAATAATAATAAACAAAATATTACTCTTTGTTATTTTTCATTAGTTTAATTTATTGTGCTTTTTCTTTTCATCAAAACCTTAAATTTTTTTGCATTCCTTTTGAAACAGATGCAGTTATTTTATATTAAAGCACTTGTTACAAATTTGTATCATACATAAACCGCTTTAAATTATGCTATTAATATAGCATTCTAAAATAATGTATTTTTCATACTAAATTACTATAAATATTTTTATAAAAACAATGGTCAGCCCGCAAATCGATGTGCCTTCCTTTTGTTTGTTTTTGTTGATAGAGCTACCATTTGACTTATATTGAATTTTTCAACAGGGAGTTAAAGTAACTTTTGTTTACTAATAAATGCTTTTATTTGTTAGATTATATATATTTATATTATTATAGATAGTTTAAAATATTATTTCCTTTCTGTCCCTTAGCTTTTATACGTTAATGTTTTTACTCTCTTGTTTTCTTGCAATATTATAAATATTTTTAGAAATACAGCTCTATTTTAAATACTTGTACTATATAGCATATATAAACACTTGGGACAAGAAAACATGTGCGGGTATCAAACATGTTATGTTTGCTTACAACTCAGAGGAGTGTAAAGACAAAGGACAAAGAATTCTTGATTCTCCTCTTGATCGATGGCCAAGAAAACTTGGGAAGACCAATCTTCCTGTTAGTCTAAGCTACTTTGCTTTTCAACCTTTCCCCCCACAAAGCACGTTCAGACTTTGATTAAAGATTCAGGAGACAGAGTCCATTAACCAATCAGAATTCGTCTTGTATTCAACGCGAGCAGGCCCGTGGCTCACCTGTGGCAGCTCCAGCGACTCATGCGCCACAAGGTGAGAGGACAGACAGTGACTTCGTCTGATCCTGGCGAGGTGTTGATGGACTGAATCACCTATTTCTTTACAAGCGCATGTAAGTAAAATCCCAATCCCTACTTACTAGATTTGAGTGATGGTGGAAAATGCTTAATTATTTATTTTAAAAAAAACTTGGGCAAATAATCTAATTATTGACACTTAAAAACAGTATCTCTTTGTTGCTGATTAAAATAAATTGAATTTCACAGAGATAAGATTGGGAGAAAGAGAGATAATTGTGTTTTAAACAGCATGAGAACTTAACATGTACGTTAATGTCTTTGCATGCTCTTGGCAAATCTTTTGGCTTCTTTAGGCTTATTCTGTCATGTTGATAGAATGATGATAATAATGGTGATGATGAGACATAGATGAAACCCAGTCACCAGGTCTCCGAAAATCCCGACAAATCCATTTACTCAAAATGAAAGCACTCGAGTAGCACAGTAACACAGCTCGCTGACTATTGATTCCTGTCTGAGTAAACAAATAATCGGAACTAATTTCTAAAGAGCGACCTTTTTAGCCGACTGGTGCCAACACGAATCTGGTTTTTCAAGACTAGGACTGGGTGGGACTGTCTGCTATCTACCCGTCCCCCGAGTCCGTTACACCTCGGTGATTTTTACATAAAGAGACACGTTAATAGAAGGAGTAACAGCGATCTGGATTTGTAGAATATGACAGAATAATAATAACTCTGGCGACAAAGAAAGTATAGATTGCCGCGGGAGAGCGAGCAGACAATCGCACTTTTCAACCATCACCGACAATGTGTCGAGGTTCCGGTCAAGGGAGGACTGACTTACCGAAATTTTTCTCCTTCGGATTATTGAGAGATCTTACTGGTTCTGTTTTTATGTTTGTTTACTCTGCTTCTGGGGGCCAGATGTCAGTTTAAAAGACTCTTACTCGCACCCTCTGCTATTAGTTTCTATGTAATGGTAAGCGCTTTACAAACACAGTCCTCCACACTGGTAATCTCTGTAAACACTTTCCCAGCATGCACCACTACATTGAAACACGGAGGGCAGTTACACATAGGTCTGCTAGGAGCCTGAGCCCGGTTCCCCATAGACTAACACTCACACATACACACTCTCTTCAAGAATCAGAATAACTATCTGAAATTGGAACCAGCTAATATTGTAATTTTTTTAATTTTAGAATTACTATCGGTCCATCGGCATAGATCGCCATTCTCCCAGCATGCCTTTCGGGCCTCTCGGTACTCAGCAGCCGACCAGCCTGATCTTGTGGCTTCTGGCATTCCTTGCGATGGCAACCCTCAGCCAGAACGCCAAGAAGGAAGACTACTACGACCTGACTGACTACCTCTTTGACGGTTACAAGAAAGAAGTGCGGCCCGTCCTCGACGACTCCAGTACTATACAAATCTACGTCTCGTTTTCCCTGTTTCAAATAGTAGAAGTAAGTAACCTTGTCTTACTCCTTACTTTACTATCATCATAGTCTGTTATTTTTCCAGTTCCTAAAAGATCATCGCATTGTGCACTGTACAAGAAAAGCAAATAACTAACAAAGGAAGAAACAAAGATAAAGCGGTGATGTCACACAGCAGCACACAATGTGAACCATTACATCGTGTAAACAAGTGTTTACCATGCGCTGTCTGAATGCATAACTCCGTGTTGCTCCATCTTTCCTCTCCCCATGGTGTGAAATCATCTCATGATGAAAGCACTTTCTTACTAAATCAACCAATCAACCAGTCAACCAATCAGCCAACAGTCAGGAGTCTGAAGGACTCTAGCTCGGACAATAAAAAGGGATTCCTGGAAGTAGTCCTGCAATACTGTAGCATTTCTTGAAACATATAACCAACAATTGAAAGAAAAACCATACAATTTCTAACTATACAGCTCACAATAGTGATTTCAAATATCATGCACGAAAAATTAACAGCTTGGTCAAAAAGTTTTCTTGAGGAGGGAGGGCAGGCATTTTTATTTTCGGACACTTTTTACATTCGTCCAAAGACTTCCTCGGTGAGACTTGGCAATACGAATACACTGTTGACAAATTACCAACGCGTGTTGAGCTTCAGAGAGTTTCTATTTACCACTCGATCAGTTCGTGTCTTACACATGACATTCAACAGTTTAGCTACATTTCGAGTCGACTTTGGCACAAAACAACCCCTACGCACTTTTCCTCCCTTAGGATAATTCTTTTTCTTTGCCTAAACTTTTTATAGTGAGTGATAATTTTACTGAACCTTTTACTGTCATCGGACCATTTCATTTTACAGGAGTAGGGGATACTTTTTCCAAAATCTTTCCTTACAAGACACTCATTCTGGACCATTTTGTATAAATATTTTAGACCCCAAAATCCTTATGCAAATTCTATTTGTTCACACACACAAAAACCACCATGAGAAAACATTTTCCATTTTCAATGATGAAAAGTCGTTAGTCTTCAGATTAGTTATTGAAATATCGGTCATGATTATCGAGATGTCCCCGAAACTTTTGCAGATGAACGAACAAGATCAGACGATGAAGACAATCGCCCGCCTTAAGATCGAATGGCTGGACGACTACCTGGGGTGGGATGAGCCTGACTACGGCAACATCACCAGCGTCATGTACAAACAAAGCGCCATCTGGCTGCCGGACATCGTGGTGGGCAACACGGTGACCACCCAGACACAGCTGGGCTACCAGGATCTCCAGGTGGTGTGATGACTAAACGGATGGAGAGACTTAAAATACATTTTATACACAATAATAGATTAAGCGACGACGACGACGACGACGATGATGATGATGATGATGATGATGATGATGATGATGATGATGATGATGTTGATTTTATAGACCTTTTACACTCATTTTCACAATTATTTTAGCTATTCTATGCTGTCTTGTCCTGCCAAGTGTGTAATTTCCACCCGGCCGACCACTAACAATAATTAATATGGCGGTCAGAACACACTGTCTTGTGACGGAAAATTTAGAGATGAGATGACAGAGGTGATAGCAGTGATGATTATTTACTATTTTGTTTGGAAAAAAAGAGAATCATGTGTGAATCACGTTCCAGGTTCACATTGACAGCTATGGGTGGATTGTCTGGCAGCCTACAGGAGTGTTTTTAACATCGTGTGACATAGACGTGACGTATTACCCGTTTGATACTCAGGTACGTTACTGTTACGTGGTGTGTTGTCAGCCTCACTATGTACTGGGCTTTGATGGTCTCCTTGCTGGACTTTTGCTAGTTTAAAAGTCACTTGTTTGAATTTTCTTCAAAGCAATAAAACACACATGCACATGCAAAAGTAATCACACAAAGCACAAATGCACGGACATCCATTCACGTAGATTCTTATACACATCCACACACATAAAGACACAAAAGTATTCACATGAGCAGACACATCCATACACACAAAAACACACTCATATTAACACACACACACGTGCGTGCACATGCAATGCTCTCTTTTTGCACGTACCCTGTATTCTGCAGGTGTGCTCCATCGTCTTCACCTCTGCTCTGTCAACAAGTAGTGAGCTGGCCATCTCTATCTACAACGAAACCCCCATCGACATGAAGACCTTCTCCCCCGATGGTATCTGGGACGTCCTCAACTGGTCAGCAAGCAACCACGACGAAGAGGACGGCAAAGCCAAGATCTCCTATAGTGTAGGCTTTAGTGTTTCATCTCATTTAGTGTAGGCTTTAGTGTTTCATCTATCATCTCATTTAGTGTAGGCTTTAGTGTTTCATCTATCATCTCATTTATTGTAGTCTTTAGTGTCTCATCTCTCATCTCATTCAGCTCTCCTATCTCCTCTCTAGGCTGTCTTCACTGTGCGACTCTGTGTCTTTGTACAAAAAGTCCAACAATAGAGAGCATTTCTTTTCCTTTGTCACCTCTATACATGGAACATGGAGTTTGGTTTTGAACGCCAAGAATCTAGTTTGACACGCACACTAACCGGTTGAATATTGGATACTCACGTGGTGGACCACTTGCAAAAAAAGAACCCAACCTATTCCATAACCTAGTGTCAAGAAACCCAATCAAATTCACGATAATGTGAATAATAATGAATAGAAGAATGTAGAAAAGACTTGATAATGAATAAAGAATGCAGTTTTTTAAAATAAATTTTGTTTTCAAGAGGTTTTAAGCCGCTACATCAGTCAAGAAAATTCTTGTAAATTCTTCTCGAAATGATTCTTAAAACCTTGTTACCTGTCTCGTTTGCAATTAGTTATTTCCTAAACAAAGCCTTTTATCGAGCGTCTTTTCTTTCCCTACAGCTTCGTTATCACTAGAACATCTCCTATTTATAGTTGCAGCTGAAGCGACGACCCGAGTTCTACATCCTCAACATCATTCTACCCGTCTTTTTCTTGGCGATGACGTCACCTTTGGTCTTCGCACTTCCTGCGCAATCAGGCGAGAAGATGAGTCTGTCCATCACCGTGCTGCTGGCCTTCGCTGTCTACCTGACCCTCGTCACGGACTCCATGCCCAAGACTTCTGTACAGGTGAGCTGGCCCTTGATCACTGTTATACAAATGGGTGACCTCCCTTTTATCATTCTTGGATAAAGAAAATGCAGATACCGCCACTCAGCGATGAAAAAAGACATGAGATCTCTTACTTTCTATGTTTTTCAGTTCTTAGTTTATTTTTCTGCAGGTGTCCATGCTGATGGTGTACGTGGTTCAGCTGATGGCACTGACAGCATTCAGTGTCATCCTGTCAGTGCCACTCATGAGGCTCCACCACAGACCCTCCAACAAACCTCTGGGTGAGTGTTAGCTGTTTACCAAAACAACCTGTCGCCTTTCTCCCTCATATTCACTGTAGCAGTCAATAAGACATCGTTACAAGAATATTTATGGATTTCTAAAACCTACTTCGCTCGTCCACTATTTATGGAAATACCACACAATGGAAATAACGTTTGTTTGTGTTTGTGTTTTTTTTTATCAGGAAGGAGGGCGTCGAATGCAATAATATTTTTCCGGAAGCTGATGTGCCTGGCAGACGATGAGCGACGATTAGTTAATGTCAAGCCGTCTGCTGACAACGATAACACCGTCTCCATCATCGGCGAGAACAAGAAGCAGCAGGTCAAGGCCAACGCTGTCGTCCCTTATGACAACGACGAAAAAGCAGACGACCCCTGCTCAGACTGCGCATGCCCGCCCAGGTCACCAGAGGTCAGTCACATCAGCGGCGAGCTGGCGGCGGAAACGTTGAACACTTTCCTCTTCTACCTCTTCTTCCTGTACAGCATCGTCATCACCATCGCCTTAGGTATTATTCTCATCACAGGTGGCGCGAGGCAAGAGGAGAGCACTCGCCTAAGCTGATGATTAAATATGACGAAGACAACGAACAAAGAAATTATTTTACAGATTTTATTGAATGTGGCTTCAAGGAGGGACTGTATGGGAAATGTATATCAAATGTGTTCCTTCGAGAAATTGCAAAGCAAGACACTAAATAATAGTAGATAACAAACATGTACACTATTATTGACTGTGAAACATTAAATTTTTACAGATTGATTTAGAATAATTTTTATCACTATGTGTGTAAAATTGTTATCAGCACATTTAGAATAGCACTTCTTTTGAATGCTTATGATTGAGAATATATTTCAGTAATTTTATGTCATTCAAGACACATTAGCTAAATCTTTAATTTTAATTTTTCATCCAAACATTTCTATTCTTAACTGTGATACAAATGTTAGTTTCTTGAGGACAATATATCAAACCTGTTCTTTTGACAGATGTAATAATCATACCGTTCTGTACTAATAATCTTTTTCTTTTGGTAGATGTAACAGTTGTATCCTTCTGTGCTAATAGTCTGTGTCCCTTGTTTAGACATTTTGATGACAAACTGCTGAATAAATTGAGCTTTTCTCAAAACTCGTATTGTTTTAATTTTAATTTAATAAAAGTCAGTAGGGGTTGTATAACGAATAAGGAAGATGAGAACAACATACAGAACTTAGTAAAGAAAAACTAGGGAACACTGATATAACTTTATGAATATATGAATATATATGAATATATTTTAAACATATATAACTTGGTAAACACAGCGATGACTTTGGAAAGACATAAATAATGAACATCTGTTGTAAAAATACGAAGAATGGACACGTGTTGGCTAAAACGGTAATAATTCATCGGGAAAACAGGAAATACAAGACAAACACACGCTAAATCCTAAACCAAAACTAAGACTAAGTAAAAATATCGTCTGCTAGGTGTTTAATCAGTATAGAAACTTCGTTATTTAAAAAGAAAGCTTGGGAGGAACTTTTCTGAGACAGTTATTCAGGTTCACCTGGGATTCGAGAGCAAAGCATCAAGGTATTGTCAGGTAAACCGTGTGTTCTCCTCCTGCCTGGCCCCACCAACAACCAGAATGATAATAAAGACAATGGTTTTGATGACGAGGAAGAGAAGAGAAAAGTAGAACAACAAGGTGCTCAGTGTTTCCGCCGACTGCTGACCACTGACGTCACTGACCTGCGCTGACCTTTGACTGCTGAGGGCAGACCCACAGCGACTGTCGTCTGCTTCTTGGTTGTTGTCGTAAGGGACGACAGCTGTGGTCTTGTTCTTGTGTTTCCTGTGTATGTCGATGGTTGAAACAGCTTCGTCATCTTGAGAAGACCTTTTGATTTCAGTTATTACAGGAAGTCGTTGATCTTGACTACACATCAGTTTCTGGAGAAAAATTATAATTTTTGTGGCTCGTCTTCCTGAGACAAGAAAAGCAACAAATTTTTTTCAGAATTATCCAAAATATATCGTAGTATTTATAAGATAAGCGTGTAAAATGTTTATATACCAGAAAAACAATAATTTTACAAGGAGGATAATAATAATAATAATAATAATAATAATAATAATAATAATAATAATAAAAAGGGCCCGTAACTATAGGTAATAGGGTTAGACACAGTGCATCCTGTGAGTGACACTATAACTGGAGGGTGAGCTCTTCTCTTTACCTCCCTCCATTAATCAGGTGTTCAATAAGTAGAGCAACTGCTGGGTGAGCAGGGGACATTATCCAGTTTCATATAATCATAAGCAGTTATCGAACCTGCTCAGCGCCTAGCACTCCACACTAGTACTAGTGACAAGAGTACCCTGTCTCTGTGATTTATAATGTAGAAATAATAAATTTAAATGGTAACTAGCCACTAGGTTACCTTTAATTGCTATAATATAACTTGTAGTTCTTTTCTTATTTTGTATGCCATATAATCTGTCAGTACATTTTAGAAAGCCTTAATATTAGGCATAACCTGATGTCAGGTAAAGAAAGAAAAACAAAGTCGTGGTCATATTGATGACTTTTATCGTATTGTGTGTAAACAAGAAAAAATACTATAAATATCTATTTCATAAATATTTTCATTTCATCTGATAATTGTAAACTGAAACGCAGGAACAAGTCACAGAGCAGCCTATGAGACGTGTGAGCACTGATCCCTTCATATACCGAACACTCATACACTCAGAGTTTTAAATTCAGAGAGAGAGAGAGAGAAAGAGAAAAAATCTGTCGCACAGACGGATGCGAGATGCGAATAACGGATACCCATTATCCTCCCCATGATAAATAAAAACGTATTCAAACTTGGTCAACCGTTCATCCATATTTGGCTGATTAAGATTTGTCTTTACTCATAACAGCAGATACTTGTATAAACCGAGATGAAGATTTCTGTTGTGTGTGAGTGTGTGGTGGTGGTGGTGGTGTTGTGGTGTTGTGGTGTTGTTGTGGTGTGTTGTTGTTTTGTTTTGCTTTTTTTTGGCACTTGAACTCACCGAGAGGCTTGTCCGATGGCCTGTGGTGGAGCTTTAAGATGAATACTGACAGCACAACGCTCATGGCCGTCAATGCCATCAATAACAACACATACACCATGAGCAATAGACACCTGCGGTTAGACAAGAATGTAAATAAACTAGTGTGCAACATAGACATAATAATTATCTGGATAAGTGATCAATCAAATGTCGTGCAGTTTAGCATTTATTACAGGAACAGCACTAGTTAGCTAGCTAGTTAATCCATAATCTCATATTTTAATTTTACTACAATTAAACTTCTTTATCAAAATGTTAATTAAATTTTTAAAATAAGTGTAAATTATTTATTATTAAACAGATGCTTCTCCCAAAAGCCTGATCGCCGATCTTTAAAAAGTATTAACTCACCTGTTGCAAAGCTTTTTGACTGTAATCAAGACTTACCAAAAACTCTCATCTGACTCAACAGCTTTTACATCTTCATGCCGTCTAAACATCAGGCTCTGAGGATCAAAGGCCAACTCACCTGTACCGATGTCTTTGGCATGGCCCAATGTATTGCCACAGAGTATTAAAGTACTTTTTTTTTAACCAAAGCTTTTAAACGGTAGTTGAGAAATAATATAATGATCCAACAACTGAGATATTCGATATCTCCTCAAAGGTTAACTCACCTGTACCGAGGTCTTGGCATGGCGTCCGTGACGAGGGTCAGGTAGACAGCAAAGGCCAGCAGCACGGTGATGGACAGACTCATCTTCTCGCCGGATTCCGCCGGAAGTGCGAAGACCAATGATGATGTCATCGCCAAGAACATTACAGGCAGAATGATGTTGAGGACGTAGAACGTAGGTCGTCGCTTCAACTGTAACTATAAATAGCATATGACATCATGTATATGGTTTATAATATAACGGAACAGTATTGATATTAAATAACCACAAGAAACTGTATAATTATAGAAAAGGTAAAGTCTACAACCTCGATATTGACTTCCAAGCTACTATGTACACTGTCACGAAGTCTACGCTAATGCAATATACAATACCAGGAAGACTACACTAAATACAATGTACACCATCACGAAGCCTACACTAAACACTATGCGGGCTTTTTTGTTCTCAGCCTCCTTGTTTTGTGCTGACGTGTTGACAACATCCCAGATCCCGTCCGGTGAGAAGTTGTCCAGTAAGACTGGATTAAGTATCGTTGATGAAGATATACATCTCGTCTGTGGTGGACATAGCTGTGGTGAACACAATGGAGCACACCTGAAATATAAAGTATAGCCTTGCAGATAAGAAGACGAAACAGAGATAGATATACGGTTAGAAACACTAATAAACACGTAGACATTCCATCAGGTAGACAGGAGAGTAGGCAATTGATAGACAGTTGAACATGTAGACGGTAGAAAGGCAGGTCCACAAGCAGACATGTAGACAGGTAATTATGCAGGTAGAAAAGTAGGGAGGCAGACAGACGTAAATACACTGGTAGACAAACAAGCCAGTAACAGATGTATAGACAGGCTGGTAGACAGGTACTACGTAGACATTTGCATGAGCCAGCTGCACATGTAGATACGCAGGTAAGCAGCAACACATGTAGACTGGCAGGTAAATATGCAAATAGGCAAACAGGAAACAGGTAGACAGACTGGTAGACTTAGAAGTAGAGAGCAATTAAAGACAAACAGACATGTTAACGTATCAGCAAAGGTTTGTCTTAAAGAGAAGTACCTGTGTGTCGAATGGAAAATATGTCACATCTATATCACAGGATGTTTCAAACACTCCCGTAGGTTGCCAATCCTGGTAACCAAACCAAAACACCCGTACCTGAAACGACAGTTACACCTTCAAAACACTTTTCTTTAATATTTTCTTTCTGTTGATGTTCTGATGATCTGACTGTGATGTGTCGACATTAATTATCCACAAATCTCTCCCCATTATATTCTCTAAATAAACCAACCTGGCGATTCTTGTAGCCCAGCTCTGTCTGCGGGGTCACCGTGTTGTCCACCACGATGTCTGGTAGCCAGAGCTTGTTCTGCTTGACCAGGATGCTGTGAATCCCTCCGAACTCCTCCGCAGTCCAGTTGAGGTCTTTGTCTGACCAGACTACATCCAACAAAGCGTTTGTCTTCATTGTCTGGCCCTGTTCGTTCATCTGAGAAGTTCAATACAACAATAATAAAAACACACACACACAAACACACAAAGCAATGACTATCAGCAGCAAGGAAATGATAATGACAAGCATCACTTACGTCAATGATAGAGAAAAGGGAAAATTTGATAAAAATAATCGTTAAGTTGAAATCTGGGTCGACAGGTCGGACTTCTTTTCTGTAATCCTTAAAGAGGAAGTCCATCAGGTTGTTGTAGTCTTCCTTAGTCGCTGCTTGGCTTTGAGTTGCCATGGCAACGAGCACCGCTACCGTCACGAGGACATGTACAGGCTGTCGGTAGTCGGATGACCACTCACGGACATGGCTCTAGCTCCAAGCTGGAAATTTCTGGAACAAAAATGTTAGACTTGTCTGTAGGTATAAAAATACTTTGACATCATCTTCGAATATATACATATACACAAGCTCTCCACATTATTAGAGACCGGTGTACAGACAAGTACATTAAGTACATACATTTTTACTTTAATTTTAGAACAAAATAGAGTGTATATACGAATCTTTAGCTTACGTGATCAAGTCTCAAACAAAATTACAAATAATAGCACAAGATATTCTTCCACGTTCACGTAGAACAGTCCTTCCTACTTCCACTTTGTCTCCGAGTTAGGTGTTCACAGATTACAAGGCTTATAAATCACACGGACATGAAATACCGGGGCTCACTACATAGGTAAACTTTGCCGCGTGATCTCGTTGATGAATTCCCTTGTTCAAATTACAGTTTTGCAGAATTAATTGAATTTTTTTTTTTTGGTAGTCATTCTAGGTCATCTCTCAAAGAATGAAATTTGACAAGAAATTAAACAAATATGATAGCACATTAAAGATGTTCATGCAGTGAACACTACCTGAGAAACGTGGGGTTGTTATGGAGAGAAAACTGTTTGGTTGAACCTCCATCTCTGTAACACACACCCTCTGGCAACTGATAGAAATTAAACTGCGAGCGTCTCCTCGATTGGGGTGGGATGAATGATTCCATCGATGTTTGCTCTCACCTTTGCCCACTTTCCCTTCACCCTAACCACCAAGGTGTAGAATGTCGCCATTAAGCGCCGTGTGGAAAACAAAAACCAACAATTGTTTACATGTCAGACCTGAGATAGAATCATTAGCATCAATATTCTCTCGATCCTCTCGATGCATTTGAGACACAAAAACAGACACAGATTGACCGTTTCTTCTAATGCACAGGCTCTTCGTATTGGCATCTAGCAAAGAAGGTAGAACCTGATGATCTGCAAGAGTTCAAAGAGGACATTGAAAAGAAAAATGGTTCAGGATGATAAATTTAGCATTTTTCCAGCAAACACGCGCATTATATTATAATGAAAAATGTAATTTTAAGTATAAAAAATAAGTGAGTATTTTCCAAAAAAAATATTCCCGACCTCTTTCAGACAATATT
Source organism: Pomacea canaliculata (assembly GCF_003073045.1). Taxonomy (NCBI): domain Eukaryota; kingdom Metazoa; phylum Mollusca; class Gastropoda; order Architaenioglossa; family Ampullariidae; genus Pomacea; species Pomacea canaliculata. The sequence continues at coordinate 3,173,314 of NC_037600.1, forward strand.
CAATCACATCATCAAACTTATTATTTCCGCTAACTTATTGCATTGACTGATGCTTAGAGACAGGGGATGAAAAAAGCATTGTTACAGACTGGCAACACAAAATATTTAAACAGATCATTGCGGATTTTTTTCTCGGCCATCAGCAACATTGAAAACACGGTATCGCCGGCTTCATGTCTCACTTCTCTCTCTCGGTGACATTTTGTTCAGTTGCATATTCCCAGGATTTACCATTGTTCCACATGACGGTGTTGAGCTAGCTTGCATGTGTTCATTGATCTACCCGACAGAGAATTAATTAAAGTTCGAGCTGACGGTGTTTACTTGCGAGAGTTTAGCGAGTGTTCATCGATAATTCTCTTTTTTCTCTGTCTTGTGGGAACTGTAAGGACAATGAGGCGTTTGAGCATGGGAGAGGAGTGTAATGATTATTGCACGTGGGAGAGGAATAAGCACACGTGTCAGGTCCACTTTTATATTTTGTCAGGGTTTGTTCACTGACTGATTTGTGGTAAAGACAGAAGATGGGTGTGTTCAGCAAGACTGTGTGTGTGCGTGACTTCATGACTACAGTATGTCATCCACTCTACTCATTCCTGAGAGGTCTGATGATAGATCTTCAGTGAATGTGAAATAAAGGCCAATCATTCAAACCTCAGAACATATTCACATAGTCATGCATAAAAATCGAACTAACGAAATAAAACATTGGCTTGTGAACCATACCGGGAGCATGGTTGCTATATATCTTTTGGTGTTAGTCCAATGGTGAGCAGATTTACCTGTTAGCATGCAAAAGATTTTTTTTTTTTTTTTGCAAATCAGCTAGATTAAAACCAACAAAGTATATGCCCCTGAATATTTTCTAAACAGTTAAAACAAATTATCGCCTTCTCATGACAGGACAGGAGCTACCAGCAGAGGACGCTGTTTGTTCTGTCCTCTCGGGTACTCATGGATCGTTTGATGGACTCACACACCCCTGGCAAAGTACGAAAATTAAACAATTGCATTATTTATAGTAACAGTAAGCTCCAGAATCTCTCACGTACCCCATGTACATTAAACTGATAAACGCAAAGTGTGTCTTCGTCTTTTTCAGTTTGTTGCTAAGGTTCTGTCATCGCTTAATAATAGAAAATGAAAATTAAAAAAAGTTTTAGGAACTATTGTCCCTATCTTCAAACATTAGTGTGAAAGCCTACCTGTCATCGAGAGAGAAATATATGAATAACTCAAGATTTGACAATGTAACAGTGAGTGATAGAGTGTAACCGCAGGGATGGGAGACAAAAGTTGAAACTAGAAAAATATCCTTTCTCAAACTCTAATTCCTAACTCCCGTATCTCAGAACTGCTATAACCTTTCACTTTTCTAAATTATTAAGTATAATCTAACATTTAATGTTGCTTCAGAAAATGTCTACCCGTCATCCTGAAGTCCTTATCCGTGTTACTGTCATTCAACACAGTTCTCGCCTCGTGAATGAGTTCTTCAAGAGCTACCTCCATTGTTTCGAATTGCATGGTAAAGAAACAAAACCCACAGAAAGTGAATAATTATTTCATTAAAAGCATCGAGATTCTAGAAACTGCATCAAATGTCAGCTGTCACGGGTTGAGACAGAGTTTATTTACTAAGCAATTGCCGGTCCTTACTCGCTGTTACTTGCTGGACGCACTGAGAGCAAAGCTAAGAGTACAACGAACATCGATGGAACCTGTCAGACCACTTCAAACAAGAGAAAAATCTGCAGATTAATTTTTTGATCAGTTTTGGCTTATTTTGCAAATGTATGCAATAATATGATTTATGTGGTGTGATAAGACTCATGGTTCGTTTACCTCTAGCTGTGGGACATTCAGTTATCTCCATAACAACACCACGCACTTTGCTATTGTTACGTGCAGATGAACTATCGTGGGTTGTCGGGTGTCTTTATTTCGTCGTCAAATACGCGATTTCAGCACACACAAGCTTTTCAGACTGCATACAAAAAAAAAGAAGACTGGCAATTGGTTACAATAGCCTCATTGTAATTGTAACCAATCACAGCTCGCCGAATGATACCCCGTGACAAACTTCTTTGAGAACCTCCGTGTGATTTCTGACCAGTCGGGCTTTGGTGGATATCTAGTAAACTGTCAAGGTGGAAGTAGGATGGACTGCTGAACGTGAAAAAAGAATAAGACTTCTCCTGTCTTTAATTTCAGGTCTGGTCTGAGTTTTGAATCACCAAGACTTTTCATTCACATTAAAGTAAGCAAGATTAATGTTTTTTTGAAAAAAGTTTAGTCTCTTTTCATTAGAAAGAGAAAGATATTGTTTATGGCTAAGAATGCCTTTGCGAGTGTATATAAGAGAGAGAGAGCGTTACTTTTATGGATAAATATCACTTGTGTTTTGTATGTTCCTTTGCGCACGTATGTGTGTGTGTGAGTGCATGTGTTTGTATGCGATATATATATATAAAGACAGAAATTAATGGGCTTATGCTTATGGTTAAAGTATTTTCAATAATGACAAACAGGTCTCTCTATCAATGCATTACTCGCAGGTCACTAGAAATTTCCAGCTTGGAGCTAAAGTCATGTCTGTCCGTGGCTCATCTCCACAGACTGCACATGTCCTCATTACTATAATGGTGTTCATTGCGATGGCAACCCAAAGCCAGGGAGCGACAAAAGAAAACTATTACAACCTGACGGACTACCTTTTTAAAGGCTACAAGAAAGAAGTGCGACCAGTTTACTTCGATTTCAACTCAACGTTTGTTTTTATAGCGTTTTCTCTCTTTTCTATCGTCGACGTAAGTAAATGGTTTTTATTACTATTGCTAATGGTAATTTTTCTGACAAAAAATATTCCTAAGCTTGTATACAGTGGTTTTTTTTTTTTTTTTTTTTTTTTGCTGTTGTTTTTTGTGTCAGCCTTATTCACTCGCTTTTTTTTATTGTTATTGTCTGTTCATATAGCTGGTGTTTCTGTGTTAACGAAATTGACAAATGAACGTAAAGTACAGTTATAATCATTACAATATATGAACGACAAAAATTTACCGTAATTACTTCTGAGTTTAGATTTTAAGAAAGTATTTGATATTATAGATTGGAATTTTATGCATAACGCCTTCAAATAATTTAATTTAAACAAGATATTATGTTTTAAGATGCATAGACATTTTAAAAGAGATATCTAGTTGACTGTCATGGTAAATGAAAGTATCTCAGAAATGTTTAACAGTAGAAAGAAGCTATAGACAAGATGAACGAATTCTGGCTTGCTTATTTATACATTGTGTTAAAATTTTTGCAATTATGATAAAGTAAAACAAAAATTGAAAAAGTTATGTAGGAAATAAGGAAACTAAAATACTTCAATTTGTTGGTGACATCCAAAGCTTTACAGATGGTAAAATAAAGTACTTGATACAATATACAGATTTAGTAAGATATCAGGATTTCTTTCTCTTTTATTTTATTTTTGTTGTTTATAGATGAACGAACAGGACCAGACAATAAAGACAAACGCTTTGCTGACGATTGAATGGCTGGACCAATATTTATCATGGAATACAGGCGACTTCGGCGATATTGAGAGCATCCTTGTCAAGCAGAACATGCTCTGGCTGCCAGACATCGTGGTGGACAACACGGTGACCCCGCAGACAGAGCTGGGCTACAAGAATCTTCAGGTTGCTTTATTTCATGGCTGTCTTTATTTCAAATATCGGGAGAGAGGTGTGTGAAAACCTGCTGATAAATCCCAGTTAGATATGCGAGGACGTTAGACAAAATACACAGCTTTTATTTAAAAAAATATTTTAAAGCTGCAACTCTCATTTCAGGTACGGATTCTAAACTTTGGTGTAATGGACTGGCAGCCAACAGGAGTCTTTGAAACATCCTGTGATATAGATGTCACATACTATCCATTTGACACGCAGGTACACATATGTCTTTCATAGCTTACACAAACATGTGTGTAGAATAGCAAATATGTTACATCGTGGAGGAAAATGTCTTTAGTCCCTTATTTTTGTCTTCTACAAATGTTTTCATTCAGCGGAAAAATAGTTAAAATAAATAGAAAAATAGTTGAAATAAACAGTAGCAGTGGAGAAAAATCTTAATATTGACATAATCACTCGAAATAAAGAGAAATCCCATTTAATACTTCAATTTATTTTTTCGGGATTATTAGTGCTAACAAATAACTGAATACTTTATTCACAAGAAATATTTTGTGGGACAATGGGAAAAAATTGCCCAGAAATCAGGAAAAGGTCAAGAGAAAGATAGGGTATTCCAGGAAATCTTGGATAATATCAGAATCCCTTTACTGCGCTGTAAGTTTATGAAATAAAAATAAAGACAACCATGTCGTGTATGACAGCGCCGGAAAATACTTTATTTATCTTCTGTATTTCAGGTGTGCTCCATTGTGTTCACCACAGCTATGTCCACCTCAGACGAGCTGTCTATCTTTATCGACAAGAGTAATCCAGTCTTACTGGACAACTTCTCACCGGACGGGATCTGGGATGTAGTCAACACGTCAGCAGAAAACAAGGAGGCTGAGAACAAAAAAGCCAGCATAGTGTTTAGTGTAGGCTTCCCATAGTGCACCTTGTACATAGCATAGTCTTCCTGAACATTCCCTTTGTGTCATAGTATATTTATTGTAGACTTCCGAAAATTTCTGTTCACTGTAATGATTCATATCACAATTTTTCCGACTTTTGAATTAGTTACTCAAGACAAATAATAATTATTCCTGACTGTAGTCATGACATCATCTGCTATTTATAGCTACAGCTGAAGCGTCGACCCACGTTCTACGTCCTCAACATCATTCTTCCGGTCGTATTCCTGGCGATGACATCATCGTTGGTCTTCGCACTTCCGGCGGAGTCCGGCGAGAAGATGAGTCTGTCCATCACCGTGCTGCTGGCCTTTCGCTGTCTACCTGTCCCTCGTCACGACGCCATGCCCAAGACCTCGGTACAGGTGAGTTAACCTTTCATCGTCAGTGCATGAAGTTCAAGAGACATCTTCATGTCGAGGCTGTTGGATCAGATCAGATTTTTCGTTGTTACTATTTCTTGACCACAGTTTGTGTCATTTCAAGACTCGGCGAGAGCAAAGGTTGATGGAAGGAACATCTGTTGAATTATTAATCACGTATACCCTTTCAAAAACAAAGACAAACTAGGACAAACATTAATTAAACATTTTATAACAAAATGCAGTTGTAGTAAAATTTTAAGGGATAAATGTGGATAATTTATAAGTTCTCGTTGTCAAAGTATTAACCGTCTATAAAGATTGATGATTGGTTTATTCCCTTATAATGTCGATGCTGCAGACTTTTTAAAATTAGTTTATTAATTAATTTCTTTGTGTCTGCCCGCAGGTGTCTTTGTTGATGGTGTACGTGATACTGTTGATGGCGTTGACGGCCTTCAGTGTTGTGCTGTCAATATTCGTCTTGAAGCTCCACCACAGACCCTCCGACAAGCCTTTTGGTGAGCGCAGAAACATCCTGCTAATTTCTGTAATTTGTAATTATTTTCGCTGATACATCCCCACATCCCCACATCCCCACATCCGACAGTGGGATCAGTAATGACAGACGTGAGCTTGGTTTACCTAACCCCTCGCCATGACACAAATTACACAAATTATTTTACAAAACATTTTACTGTAGGTTGTAAGCATTGTATGCATATTACCTAATAAACAGGTTTACTACGCTGTTTAATCATGAAATTCATCTTGAGAATAAATAATTGAGAGTGTTCTGGTGCTGTTTTTGACATAGGGAGGAAAGCCATCAAAATTATCATTTTTCTTCAAAAACTGATGTGTAGTCAAGACACCGTGAGACCAAACTCTGAGGACAAGAAGTCTTCTCAAGATGATGATGTTATCTCCATCATCGGTGAATACGTGAAGCAAAAGAACAAAGCCAACGCTGTGGTCCCGTACGACACCAGCCAAAAAGCAGACGACAGTCGCTGCGGGTCCGCCAGCAGTTGTCGCAGGTCCTCGGAGGTCAGTGGGGTCAACTGTCGTCAGGCGGCGGAGACGCTGAGTATGTTTTTGTTCTACATGTTTGTCCTCTTCGTCGTCGTCAGCACGATCGTCTGCATGGTCATTCTGGTTGCTGGTGGAGCGAGGCAGGAGGAGAACACCCGCTTTACCTGAGGATGTCATGGCGCGTTACCTGACTCTCGAATCCGTTGTACACCTGAAACTCTGTTTCAGAGAAGATGCTCTAGAGTTTGCTTTTATACAAAAATTGTTTATTTGAACAGCTGAGCACCTAGCAGATGACATTTGACTTTTCACCTGTGTACTAAGTTTTGGTTTACTGTTTGGAGAAAACTTTATGTTGAATAGATATCATGCCCATTCACTTTTCTCACCTTCGCCTGGACAAACAATTACACGTGCGGGACAGGATACATGATATCGGTTACAGCAGAGACAAATATTCGATAATTAATCCGACAGTGGAGGAAATTTTGTACTAAAAAAAACATTGAGTCGACCTTAAGAACATTATTTTGTTTCATGTTTATTTGTTGGTTAATTTATTCAATCACTTTCTCACATTATCATCATCTTCTAGTGGTACAAGGGAGCGCACTTTGGACAGGGTGATGGCTGGTAATGAATGTCGATACCCTCTCCTTTTCAAGGGTTGTTTGTAAAAAAAAGTACTTGTGAATTAATGATTTTGTTTTTAATTTACAGACAAATACATGACCTGTTTCTCCCCATTTCTTGTATTATTCCATTGTCGAGAAAATAAAAATGAAATATACCTTCTATACAAGATGTTTCGTCATGTATCTTAACAGCTCTGCCAACAGTTCAATGTGTGTGTGTGTGTGTGTAAACATGCATGTCAACAATCATGCACACATTATTTCAGTCCCCGATCTACATATAGCCTATGAACGAATACTTAGCCAAAATCTCATAATAAATAACTCTAAGTGACTTATTAAAGAAAATACGAAAATAATCAGACAAAGATAAGGTCCAAAACTTCAACACACCTATATTCCATTGATTACAATAGTAATAACTATGAACTATAAATATTAACTATTTATTAATATATTATCGTAATTAAGCAAAAATACAGGTTGGTAACAGATATTTATCATCTAGTTCCGACAAAATTATCTTTATTTTAAAATAAATAGCAATGAGTTTTATTATTATTATGTATGTATTTTTTTAAATTACCTTTTTACATTCGTCGACTTTTAGAAGAAAAGAGGATGTCAAAATAAAATGGAACTTATCTAATCTGTGACAAGATCTTGCTGGTTGAAGTTTTAGAGAACTGATGACAACAACCGATTTATGTTTGCGGCCACCAGCTCGGACAACTCGACCACACACCACGTCCACTGGTGTTTAGGGTTGCACAAGAGATTCTGATTACGATCGCATGAAATAAGAACATGGAAAGATCGATCCTCTCTATGCCATGGGTCACATGTGACTGATTGCAGTGTAAGCGACCTGTCCTTAACGTCTGACATCAGGCGAGCACTGCCTCCCTTGTCACGTGATTAGTCACGAGGTCGTGTTAGTGAGCTGTGATTGGATGCAGGTACACCAAGGTGACAACTCTCATTTGAACATAACGAAAGAGGAAATGTGATAGCAAGGTAAGTAAAAGTAAATATTAAAGCATCTGACAACTTATTTCCCCTAATTATGAATTGCGATGTAGTTGCAGTAGGCGTGCAGATAATGATTGTACATGCGCTCGTTTATATGTCTGAGCGAGCAAGCGTTTGAGAGAGAGAAGGAGGGTTTAAAACTGTCATAAAAGAAAATTCTCTTACTGCTTTTATTCGTGACAGGTAACAACGGACAAATCGAACATATGAATTTTTTCGCATTTCCTCTCTCCACAATCGTGTCTATGCCATTTCCAAATAACCGAATATGTGCAAGAAAAACCGGGTACACATGTACTCACATGTATTCACATAGAGTGTGCACTTAGAACAATGATGCTAGTAACCTGCGATACAATGCAAACATAATTGCTCTCAGCTCTCTGGAGATTGTCGACCAGGGCATCAGGAATATCAACAAACAGAGAATCACAATAGCCGAGCCTCGACATCAGAAGTGTTTGACACGGACCTTGTGTAAATTAATATTTCACTATAATATACTTTACTAGTTATAATATACTTCACTTTAATAATTTATTTGTTATAATTTATGTTACAGTTTTGCTATAACAATGCTAATAAGATTTTTCAATTTCTTTTCATTCTTGCAAAGACTTTACGTCTGCCCGAGAGTAATACAGGGTCTGGGTTAGTCGGTCACTCGAAGATAAGGATGTTGACAGTCCTTAGTTCTGACAAAATTATAAATACACATTAAAAGGATTTAATAGAAGAGAAAGAATCATTGTGTTTGCGTTTATTTCTCTATCCCACTCTTCTCTCTCTCCTTCTGTGCTCTTGTACCAGAGCGACAGTGTTTGTTCTAGAGAAAGTGTGTGTGTCTCAATCAAACAGTGTTAAGGATTGCTCCTTTCTAATGCAAACATATTAATACCTTCACCACACAACTCATTCTCTACTGCACGATCAAGTATTAATAATTATATCCAGCTTTTATTAGAATTAATCACTGCTAACTTTTTGTGTTCCCACTGGGCTCTGTCTCCTGTGTGGGTGGGTCAGACTATAGACTTTGTTTTCTGTGCAATTCACTGACATTAAAAATAACAGAATTTTTGTGTAGTGTTCAGTTTGTGGGTTTCCTGTAGAGTATTTGGTAATTCAATTGAAATAATTATGCATTGGCATCATTTCTGCCCCCCCCCCCCAAAAATTAAAACTGTTAGAGTTTTGTGAAAAGCTCAATTTATTCAGCAGTTCGTCATCAAAATGTCTAAACACGGGATAGATAATATTAGCAAAGAATGGTATAACTGTTACATTTACAAAAGGAAAAGGATTACGAGTACAGAACTGTGTAATTATCACATTTGTACAAACAACAAGCTTAATGTATTCTCCTCAAGAAACTAACATTTGTATCACATCTAAGAATCGAAATGTTTGGATAAAAAATTAAAATTAAGGATTTAGCTAATGTGTGTTCAATGACATGAAATTATTAAAATATATTCTAAATCACAAGCATTCAACAAAAGTGCTATTCTAAATGTGCTGATAAATATTGTACACCTACATTGATTAAAATGATTGAAAACCACTCTAAAAGATAAATGTTTCACAGTCAATAATAGTGTACATGTTTGCTATCTTCGGATGTATTTATCCCTATTTAGTATCTTGATTTGCAAATTCTCGAAGGAAAACATTTTATATACATTCAATAAAATCTGTAAAATAATTCCTTAAAATAATTGTTCATTATGTTCGTCATGTCTAATTCTACTTAATAACATGTTGCATCCTTTACTGCTCCTGTTGCTGATCTTCTGGAATGTTTCAAACGAAGAAAGAAACAAGGATGTGTGAGACCAAAGTCTTCTTTGCTTGCTTCGAATTGATGATCTCAAATTGTCTCTGCCACACAAAAGAAAGAAAAGAAAGTAAAGTCCGAGGACTTCTTCCAAAAAAGAAAGATAAAGACATTTACTCCATGTCTATTTTTAACTTTAAGAATTTTATTGCGGATATTAAAGTGTTCAATGGTTCGGCAAACAGTCAACTGTCCAGAGATACACGTCTTTGTCTGAACAAGCCCCACAACTTTGCTGAAATAGAGGGACAATCCTGTCGGAGTTATCGCTTCTTACCCAGTGAAGTCATCAGCTTAGGCGAGTGCTCTCCTCCTGACTCGCGCCGCCCGTGATGAGAAGGATGACGTAGGTGATGGTGATGACGAAGCTGTACAGGAAGAAGAGGAAGAAGAAGAAAGTGTTCAACGTTTCCGCCGCCAGCTCGCCGCTGATGTGACTGACCTCTGGTGACCTGGGCGGGCATGCGCAGTCTGAGCAGTTGTCGTCTGCTTTTTCGTCGTTGTCATAAGGGACGACAGCGTTGGCCTTGACCTGCTGCATCTTGTTCTCGCCGATGATGGAGACGGTGTTATCGTTTTCAGCAGACATCTTGACTTTAACTAATCGTCGCTCGCCGTCTGCCAGGCACATCAGCTTCCGGAACAAAATTATCACATACGACGCCCTCCTTCCTAATAAACAAAAAACACACAAACAAACATTTTTTTTTTGTTTTTTTTTTTTTTTTGCTTTTTCCCTACACTCACCCAGTATCTCCGAAAATATTTTCGAGTGAACTTTGCTCAAAGCCGCTGTGACAGGAAAAAAAAATCATCTCCTGGAACTTTTTTACCTTTTCCGCCCTATTAATGTCGAAGATGAAAGCAAAACGGTTCTAAAATATATGGTTTTATTTTAACATTAATAATCTGAACATTATGAAAATTGCAATGCATAATCATACTCTGCGTACAACATAAAATATTTACAATATTTCCTTTTTCACCTGAATTTCAATAACAAACTCTTTCTAGTGTCATCACAAGTCTGATTTTTATTTTATTAGCAAGAATTCTCTCTGGGTTAGATAATGACCTCAAAAATTATAATTTAGGTCAATGGTCAACCTTGTGTTGTTTTTTCTCCATAATTTTAAAAGATAGAATATTTATATTTCGATAAAACAACTAATTAATGAGACCATTGTATTCTGTCAGCAGCTTTGAACTTTATTCTTGTTTTTGGCAACATCTAATTAATAATATAGTGGACGAGCGAAGTAGGTTTTAGAAATCCATAAATATTCATGCAATGATGTCCTCTTGACTGCCACAGTGAATATGAGGGAGATATGTGACATGTTTTGGTAAACAGATAACACTCACCCAGAGGTTTGTTGGAGGGTCTGTGGTGGAGCCTCATGAGTGGCACTGACAGGATGACACTGAGTGCTGTCAGTGCCATCAGCTGAACCACGTACACCATCAGCATGGACACCTGCAGACAAATAAACTAAGAACTGAAAAACAGAAAGTATGAGATCTCATGTCTTTTTTTTTTCATCGCTGAGTGGCAGTATCTGCATCTTCTTTATCCGAGAATGATAAAAGGGAGGTCACCCATTTGTATAACAGTGATCAAGGGCCAGCTCACCTGTACCGAGGTCTTGGGCATGGAGTCCGTGACGAGGGTCAGGTAGACAGCGAAGGCCAGCAGCACGGTGATGGACAGACTCATCTTCTCTCCGGATTCCGCCGGAAGTGCGAAGACCAGCGATGACGTCATCGCCAAGAACAAAACTGGTAGAATGATGTTGAGGATGTAGAACTCGGGTCGTCGCTTCAGCTGCAACTATAAATAGATGTCATCGCGAGAGTGAAGCTGTAGTGAAATAAAAGATGTTTAATAAAAGGCTTTGTCCAGGAAATAAGTAATTTGCGAACGAGACAGGTAACAAGGTTTTACCAAGCATTTCGAGAAGAATTTACTAAAGAAAATATATTTAGCCAACCTTGTATGTGGAATATATTTAAACTCAGTGCTCAATGCAGTATTTAGTAAGTTTAAAGCTAATCAAGCACGGAGGCTACTGAATAAAACATAGCTGGAACATTAATACGTAACAAAGATTATTTATCTTTTTCGGACCCACTTTCAATGTACACACTTTTTCCTGTTTTAACAAATAAAAGGCCTTAGTCAAACGATTTTTGCATTTACTAATATTCTTAATCAATTTACTTAAAATAATGTTGTAATCCTGCTAGTATTTATGCAGACTGAATTTTATCATAAATCCTGCTCATGATGCACTAGAATGAGATCGAGGTTCTCTTATAACCGTTTGGCCTGTTACAGAGATTTTAGAGATTGTTTCTCTCATGAAAAATTGGACAGGGGTGGGTGAAGGAAACGTATTAGTGAAGATGGTGCCTTAAATGATGAAAAGAGTTGAAATCCTCCCTAACATGACCCCATAACTTTGGCTAATTGGAATTACTAATCACTTATTTACATCTTTCACGTCCCCCAAACCTCGTTGGTTATATCAAAATGTAAACATTCTGAATGATGTACAGACTTAAAACTTCTTGAAGAAAAAAAGTTTCTTTACACTGAATGAGATCTTGGCTTTGCCGTCTTTCGCGTCGTGGTTGCTTGCTGAGCAGTTGATGACGTCCCAGATGCCGTCCGGCGAGAAGCTGTTCATGTCGATGGGGGTTTTCTTGTCGATCCAGATGGCCAGCTCACTACTTGTTGACAGAGCAGAGGTGAAGACGATGGAGCACACCTGCAGAATACAGGGTACGTGCAAAAAGAGAGCATCGCATGTGCACGCAGTGGGTGTGTGTATCATCTGTTTGTGTTTGTGTCTTTGTAGTTTGTGTGAATGTATGTGCATGGATATAAGTGCGTTTGTGTGACTGCTTGTGCATTTACATGTGTGTATTATTGTTTTGACGAAAATTCAAGCAAGTGACTTTTAAACTAGTTAATACATAGTGAGGCTGACGGCACACCACGTAACAGTAACGCACCTGAGTATCAAACGGGTAATACGTCACATCTATATCACACGATGTTAAAAACACTCCTGTAGGCTGCCAGTCCATCCACCCTTCGCTGTTAATCCGAACCTGGAACGTGATTCAGAACTGATTTTCTCTTTTCCAAACAAAATAGTAAATAGTCATCACTTCTATCACCTCTGTCATCTCATCTCTACAATTCGGGTGTTCTGACCGCCGTATTATTTTTAGTGTTCGGTCGGGTGGAATTTAAACAGCTGGTTGGCATAGCAGGCAGCTCAGATAATTGTGAGAATACGTGTAAAAAGGCTTATAAAATCGTCATCGTCATCGTCATCGTCGTCGTCGTCGTCGTCGTCGTCGTCGTCATCGTTTAATCTATTCATATGTATAAAATGTAATTTTAAGTCTCTCCATCCTATTAGTCATTACACCACCTGGAGATCCTTGTAGCCCAGCTGTGTCTGGGTGGTCACCGTGTTGCCCACCACGATGTCCGGTAGCCAGATGGCGCTCTGTTTGTACATGACGCTGGTGATGTTGCCGAACTCAGGCTCAACCCAGCTCAGGTAGTCGTCCAGCCATTCGATCTTAAGGCGGGCGTTTGTCTTCATCGTCTGATCTTGTTCGTTCATCTGCAAAAGTTTGGGAGACATGTCGATAGACATGACCGGCATTTCAATAACTAATCTGAAGATTAACGAGCTGTCTGAGCACCAAAAAAAAAAAAAAAAAAAAAACAACGAAATGCAGGAGGTTTATTAACATGTACTCTTTACAGGACTGGTTGCTTTGACTCAGTTGCTGGCATGGCGACGCACGCTGTGCGATGACCTTTCAGGAACTGGAAAAACAACAAACTCTGATGATAGTAAAGTAAGGAGGAAGTAGAAGAAGTAGTGATACAGATTGTTACCAAGGTTACTTACATCTACTATTTGAAACAGGGAAAACGTGACGTAGATTTGTATAACATTGTCGTCGTCGAAGACGGGCCGCACTTCTTTCTTGTAACCGTCAAAGAGGTAGTCAGTCAGGTTGTAGTAGTCTTCTTTCTTGGCGGTCTGGCTGAGGGTTGCCATCGCAAGGAATGCCAGAAGCCACAAGATCAGGCTGGTCGGCTGCTGAGTACCGAGAGGCCTGAAAGGCATGCTGGGAGAATGGTGCTCTAGAGTCTAGACCAATGGATTGATAGTAATTCTGAAATTTACAAAATTACAATATTAGCTAGTTCCATTTCCTGATAGTTATTCTGGTTCTTGAATAGTGAGTTTGTATGTTTGTGTTTGTGCGCGTGTTAGTCTATGAGGAGCTGTGCTCACACCCTCGCCAGACCTTTGTGTAACGTCCTTCTGTGATTCCGTTTAGTACTGCATGCTGTGGACAAGTTTATAGAGATTTACTGTGTATATATACTGTATTTGTAAAGTGCTTACCCGTATATAAAAACTTGTCACAGAAGTTGCGAGTAAGAGTCACTTTTTTGAACTGATCTCTGGCCTCGAGTGGCAGAGTAAACAAATATGAAACTATAACCAGTAAGATCCCTGCAGTAAGATCCCTGCAGAACCCAGATGTCCCTTGACCTGCACCTGTTGTTGGAAGGAGCACATGGATAGACTGTGCTGACAGGCCCACCATTCTTACCTATTGTGGACGATAACCCCCCAAGGTACCTTGAAGGATGATCTTCGACAGGGTGTCGTGCCGGGTCACATGACTAAGGAAGACCAGCTTACGTCGTCTGAGTGTTGTTAGAAAAGGTTTCTGGGGTCTTAGAAGTGAGGAAATTTTGGTTAAATTTTGGAAAATATTAATTTAGAGGAGGTCAGCAGTCGACACTCCATTCAGCCGAAACTCGTCGGAGAAAAGTATAAAATACACCTATCATCGATTCATTAAAGCTTATTAAAGGCAAATAATAAATGTCGCAAAGCTCCACGGCCCACTCCTCTCTGTTCAGCCTGCTCAGCTTCCCTACCCGCCGTTCCATGAGTCCACCCGATACATTTGCTCTAACACCCGAGTTCTGTGACTCACCTTCTCTGCAAACTCATCTCAACTCTACACAATTCGCAGAAAAGCTTTAGTACGCTGGTGATTAAGGACTTTATTCTCTGTGTGCGTGTTGCCAGCAATCAGCAGCCTACACTGAAGGGACAAAGAATTCCTTTTAACAGTGGCGTAGGAACCAGGGGGGCAGCGGGGGCAGCCGCCCCCCCAAGGAAAATACAGGGGGGGCAGGAATATCCTTTTGCCCCCCCAATATTTGAGACGTAATTCCTCACAAAGAGCAAAGAACTGAAGAAAGGTAGGGGAACGTAGAGAGGAGACGGTCATCACCGTCACAAAAGCGGGCCCTGAGGCAAGTGGAGGCTCTAGCACCTCTGACGATCAGATCGGGGACAGTCGGTTGGTATTGTTTGCCATGCTAATTGCAGGCTGTGTTGAAGCCTGAGCGAAGAAAGCAGCCGGACAGTACATCGGTACATCGAGTGTCGTCTCCCTCCCCCCTCCCCCATAATGCGACGCCTTTTCTTTGGCGGTTTTCGTTTGACCAACATCAAACATCCCCCACCCACTCGCTGTCACCCTAAAATTATCTGCTATCGCTTACAACCGAAGGGGCCGCACTGGCCATCGGGAACACAGAATGCTAGTAACGAATTAGTTGCATAGCAATACCCCAGTGAGTCTTGCCAATCAGACAGGAACCCTTACACTTTGTGAAAAGCTAGCGAAGCACGAGGAAGGCAAAGACTCCGAGTCCCTATATTGGTAGTTTTCTTTAGAGACAGAGAGACTGGTATTATTGCTATCTACGACTCAGGGGAAGTGCATAAGTAACATTTCTAAAACTACACAAGGGCACTCTTTTATCATGAACGACTGTGGCTGGTACTCAACATAAGTTATCTGTGTTATACTGTTTGGTTTGTATATATGTGTCCGTGTTTTGGTAGATGGCCATAGAACGTGTCGCATCGCTGGCTCAGCACCGTCGGGTAGCAGAGCGAGGAAGGGGTGGCCCTGAGGCCATTCCCACCCTAGTTTCGTCCCCTGGCCACGGTGGTCTGGCCAGTTTATGGCCCTTAATTATACGGTAGCCTTGCGTCCCTTCCTCTCTGGTCTCTTTGGTTCTCTTTGGGGTGGATGGGGCTATTTTCCCACGGTGTGCGGACACCGAGTTCAGGTATAAGGCTGTGCCTCTTTGTAACGTGTATTATCTCGCGGACGCTGGGCCCTGTGGGTAGGGAAAGGTTCTGGAGGTTTCTTGAAGCCTATAGAAACCTGCCACACAGGTATATGTGGACTGGGAAGACGGCGGGGCGGAGAGACCTGTGCCCGTCTCTGGGAGTAGTCGGGGGTTTGCCACGTGCTGTGTACTGTCGCTGGAACTGGCGTGGTGTCTAGAAGAGGGTTCCAGCAACCAGCGTATTTTCCCCGCGTTTGTTGTGAGATAGAACAAAACGTGTCACGAGCCGTTGGGTGAGTAGGCTTAATTAATCTTTACCTTTGTTTTTCCACCCGATGGCTACCCTGCCCAGTATGCAGACGTGTACGGTGTGTGACCGAGTGTGACTGCGCGGCCTGTGCATGCGCGCATGTGTGCATAGGTGTGTGCGCGCTGGTGTATATGTGCAGAGCTGGAATGTTGATCGTTGCTGTCACGGGGGTTTGGTGTTTTCTTTTTTAGGTATAATGTTTGGTAGCCGGGGAGTCATTCTTTAATTTGGGTTTTTTTTTTCTTATTTAATGCTGCTTTGCCTTTTAACAATAAAGCAGCGTGTTGTGATGCTACCACTGTGTACGTGCGTGCGTGCAGTACCCCCCCATCCTTTTTTACGTAATGTGCGATTGCGAACGCCGTTCACTGTCAGCAGGGAGTTTGCCCCCCCAACGCCGAACATCTTCCTACGCCACTGCTTTATTCCATGCAGGTGAAAGGTCACAGTGGGCCACGCAATGCTGCGCGTGCGGCATCCATGCGATGGACACGTCTCGAGTCCAATGTAGTTAAAAGCATCAATGAGAGATCGATAGAAGGTTCGATATTGGTGTTGATGATGGTGGTGGGGCTGGTTTCTCTTCTCCTGGCTGAACACTCGTCAGACTTTCTAAGTGCAAAGTATGTCACACACTATTCATGGTTTTACGATAATTTTAATGAAGGAATGCGAAATACCGCGGAAAAAAATTATTCTCTTCTGACAATATTTCCAGAAAAAAAGTGGTCATGATGTTGGAGACTTGCCTCCTGTGCTTACTGTCAGAAACTTGCCTCTGCCCTCTGTAGGACACTTGCCTCTGTCATTGGTGTGCCTCTCAAACATTTAAAGAAGGTAGGAGCTGCTGAACACACTCTGTCGAACATGTGACTATCTTTGAAATGAAAATGTTTGTTTTCATTAATGTGTAATAAAAAATTGTTCGTCACATATTCAATATTATAGTAAAGTTTTTAAGATATAATATATAGCTCCATTACATAACAGTTAGTTGTTCAGCAGAAATATTAGTAATCTATATAACAGCCGATGGTGATGAGAACCTCGACACATTGTCGATGATGGTTGAAAAGTGTGATTGTCTGCTCGCTCTCCCGCGGCACTCTATTCTTTCTTTGTCGCCAGAGTTATTATTCTGTCATATTCTACAAATCCAGATCGTTGTTACTCCTTCTATTAACGTGTCTCTTTATGTAAAAATCACCGAGGTGTAACGGACTCGGGGGACGGGTAGATAGCAGACAGTCCCACCCAGTCCTAGTCTTGAAAAACCAGATTCGTGTTTGCACCAGTCGGCTAAAGAGGTCGCTCTTTAGAAATTAGTTCCAATTATTTGTTTACTCAGACAGGAATCAATAGTCAGCGAGCTGTGTTACTGTGTTACTCGAGTGCGTTTACTTTGAGTAAATGGATTTGTCGGGATTTTCGGAGACCTGGTGACTGGGTTTCATCTAGTTCGCAGCAGTGCGTCGGTTAAAGAAGTGGCTGCTGATACATATTAGAGGAAAGTGTCAAGAACACAGACGGACTTAAAACACATCAAACAAAAACTCATTGTGTCTTGGGAGGGGGGTATGCATGCATTCGTGCCTGTATGTGTGTGTTACTACAAAAGTTTCCAAAATATGTGACATAATATATATGTATATAAAATACTATCATCATCATCAGCAGCAGCATTATCATTATTATCATCACCATCATCACCATTATTATCATCATTCTATCAACATGACAGAATAAGCCTAAAGAAACCAAAAGATTTGCCCAGAGCATGCGAAGACATTAACATACATGTTGTGATGCTGTTTAAAATATAATTTTCTCTCCCTCTCTCAATCCTATCTCTGTGAGATTCGATTTATTTAAATCACAATAAAGAGATGATATTTGTTAGTGTAAATAATTAGATTATTTTCTCATGTTTTTAAATAAACTATTTAGCATTTTTCACTAACATCACTCAAATCTAGTATGTAAGTAGTGATTTTGTTTTTACTTACATGCGCTTGTAAAGAAATAGGTGATTCAGTCCATCAACACCTCGCCAGGATCAGACGAAGTCACTGTCTGTCCTCTCACCTTGTGGCGCATGAGTCGCTGGAGCTGCCACAGGTGAGCCACGGGCCTGCTCGCGTTGAATACGACAAGACGAATTCTGATTGGTTAATGGACTCGGTCACCTGACTCTGTAATCAAAGTCTGAACTTGCTTTGTGGGGGGAAAGGTTGAAAAGAGAAGTAGCTTTGGCTAACAGGAAGATTGGTCTGTCGGAGTTTTCTTTGCCATCGATCAAGAGGAGAATGGAGAATTCTTTGTCCTTTGTCTTTACACACCTCTGTGGTGAGGGCCCTTAGTCTGCCTCTTGATCCATCGGTACCCTCGGGGTAGTTTTACACTATCTTGTTGGGGTCTCCTGAGCACAGCATGCTCTGTCTTTGCTGTTAGTTACCCTTAGCAACAACACATTCGACCCTTGTCACGTGGTCTTGACCTACACGAGACTTGGAGTCACCTCTCTACTTTTATTACTCGCCTGCCAGTCACGGGACCTTATAAACGAGATGCTTTGTTTCTCTGAGTCTGTGAGTGACCTGTTGTGGTGATGGGGTATATAGGGGTGTACAGTAGATGAGGTATGTGGGGAGGTACAGTAGATGAGGTATGTAGGGGTGTACAGTAGATGAGATATATATATATATATTGCACATTATCCAAAATTAAATATTTTAATATTGTCAGCTACTCAAGATAAAAAAAATAAATAAATGAATAGATAAATAACAAGCCTTGCCGAATTTTTGTGGTGTGTGAGGGCTGAGTAAAATAAATCCATGTTATTTTAGAATTTACATATTTGCTTTCTGTTGTATGTGTATTATTATTAATAATATGAGAGTTTTGTCACCTTCACCTAACAGGCTATACTTAATTTTATTTCTGTTCGGTGCTAATATTTTGATGTGGATATCAGTATTGGTTCTTTATGTTTATATTCATCTTGGTTACATTTCCCTCCTTTGTCCTGTTTTGCAGATCGTGCGTGTAATGTTCTCTGCTGAATAGAAACGAAAACTGATTAATTAATCGTTTGGTTGGCTTTCCACTCTACAGTACTTCATTGACATCACTGGCGACAGTTGATGAGGTTGCAGTGAATAAACACAATTGATGATCATGTTTTGCTGTTGAATATATATTATCACTAGCCAGCTCTCTCCTGCCAACCCTTGCTTTTCTGTAGACTTCGGCAAGTTTTCTTTGCCCTTTACCCCCGGGACGCAGCCTGCCCTCCATTATATTTTGTTTGACGTCTTTGTGTCTGTTTCCTGGATACTGTTTACTGTAGTGGGTGTCACTGTTGGTGAAATGTTGCCTTATACAAATTAAATTTATTATATTTTTCTTTGTTTGCTTGTTTATCTACCTGTCTCAGCTTTGTATATCAGAGGTTATTCAAATCATCCTTTTGAAAGGTCCTGAAAATTGCAAAACCCAAAAATGCAAGTATACACGGACGAACAAATTTATTTACTTACACGCACCCATGTGCATGAACATACAGAAAGGGGAAATGGAAGCATGAAATAAATTGTAAGAGAAATAAGTATAATAAAATATTGGTACAATACAAGCTGGATTAACTCTATTCTAGACTCTGAACATGCAGACAGACTACAGACAGACATAGATTCTCTCGTTTTCAGAAAAGAAAATGTAAAATCATACGCCAGGTGGTTTTTTTTTTTTTTTTTTTTTGCTTTGTTCATAAGATATTAAGTGTTTTGGGTGTTACCGCGATACAACAATAAAATAGGCTGATCTATCAAATTCCCATCAGTAATATGCATGACTAAACATGTTTACACCAACGATGTTAGCAAACCACTGTTCTGGTTGATCTTTTAAAACAATGACGAATGCTTTTCTACTGATGGAGAGATTGCGGTCTACTTTTCTCTGGCCTACAAGTTGAGCTGCAATGATCTACACTAACCGCGGTGGATGGCAGAGTTCACGTCAGACAAAAAAGACATGACAGACATGAGACAGACAAAATGGACAGGCATTAAACACGTTTAGGCTACGCATCTTCTTCGTGAAATATGGCCTCTGGCTTTCTTCTGAAGACGATGTTGTTCACCCTTAAGTGATTATTGACTGATTGGTTCCTCATGTACTGCGTGGCGCTGTTGTCAGGGTAGAAGCCAGCCTCATCCAGAAGCGTCTTCACGTCCTCGGAACTTTTGTTGTTGACATGATTGATGCCTCCCTGGCTGATGTTCGCCCAGCTCAACACCACACCTTTACGGGCATGGCGCGCCATGTTGTCCACCAGGATGCGCTCGTAGCGGGCAGGGATGTGCTCCGCTACCTCCAGACACATCACCCAGTCGTAGGCTGGAAGTCCGTACTGAGGCAAGGTCAGGTCCATGAACTTCACGGCTCCTCCGGTGACCTTTTCCACGAAGGGCGCCACGTCGTAGGCGTCGTAAGAGATCACGCGACCTTGCTTCAGCAGGTGATCTCTGTACTGCCCGGGGCCGTCCGCGAATCCTACCACCGTCTGTCCAGTGAAGAACCAGCTCAACACGTCCGCTAATTTCTCATCGAACATGTGATGCTTCGTGACATTGGGGTCACTGTCCTCCTCGCAATTGCCACCACTGCTGGACATCTGTGCAGACACTGCTATCAGTGTGTTGTTGTTCCATGCAAACACGTAATAATTTCTTGTATTGTTGGAAGATAAGAGTGGGAATAAACTGGCCTTATGCAGATAGAAGGTAGCTAACAAATTAAATCATTTTTCTCTATGTGAATGATTTCAAAAGACACCTTATTTTGAGAGCTAAAATTGTTGATTGTCTCAGAGGTCCCATCAACACAATGTGAATGAAGCCAAGAAAAGGAGCAAGGTGAGAAGCGAAGTTATTGTATGACATATCGACTATGTATCATGCATGCCAGTCACCATTTTTTTCTCTTTTTCTTTGTTTTTTTGTGTCTTTCCTGTTGTCGTTTTTAATGTTTCTTTCGCTATCTTATTTCATTATGTACGATTTTTTTTTAATCTGCTAAAGATTTGGTCATTTATTTGGGCGGTCCGGTAGCACAACGGTTAGCGCCTGTCACCACCCGAATGAGGGTTGGATGTCCTGAGTTCAGCTCTCGTCTCGGGAACATTGTGTTTTTCTCTGCATGAAGCATCTGATTGCAGGGATCGCTGCCTTGCCATGAATTCGTGATATAACCTTAGATGCTGCGTCGGCTAAAACACCAACACTTCCCTCGGTCTATTATTTTGTAAGAATTGTACTTCCAACTGATAAAGATCATTTCCCAATGAGGGTGAGGAAACTCAAGGGCAAAAAGTGCACTCTCTTTACTGGTTTCTCTCGACGATACTGGAAACAGAGACCTACCAGAGACATCCACAAACTAATAAACAATGTCTAGCTCCTTCCTAATCGACAGATGGCTCCTACAAAGGGAGAATACACAATCGTCCAATTTTTTTCATCATTGATAACCTCCCTTACCTTTTTAATTGTTCATACTTTTTGATGCTCACTTGGAAAATGCAAAAAAAAAAAAAAGATCTACAGATGTTTGTTTGTTCTTATGTCTATTCACAACCAGTAGAGTATAGGACAACTTGTCTGTTAGGATGGGCTTTTAAAAACTCGAGAAATAACAACAAATACGAAATACGATAACACTTTACAAATTCGTAAAAATGCTGCATAATTATTAACACGTTGTTTTAAAATTTTAGTCACGGTGGTAAATTGCTTCCTAATAAATAAATTATTTTGTCATCTTCTTTCGAGAAAATTTTTTGGTATTGTTATATTGTGTTTGAAGTTGTTTTCCCTTTGCATATTTTGGACAGCTGCCTTAGACAAACTATATAATTATTAATTAAAATATTTAGTTCAATGTGTTCCATTTCAGTACCTCAGCAATGCTATAATTTATTTTTAGTTTTGATGTCATTTTACAGTTATTGAATCATTAAACATTTGAAATATCATTTTAATCATCTAATTCCTTTTATATTTTGCGCAAAATGTTAATACATTGCATATTTTTATTTTTTCAGAATTGGATGCATTTTTTTCTTGTTACCTTTGAAACACAGAGATGGTGGGTAATATTTACGCATTTTTTTTTTAAATATCTATGTTTCGGGACACATTGCATTACAAGTGTTACAAGGTGCAGAGGTCTTGTTCATAATTAAATTATTCATTCACCGTATTCTGCTTTTTTATGCTTTTACATGTTGTAAACTATTTTCTAATTATTCATCTCAGCACTTGATCAATTTTATCAATTGTTTTATAACTATTTAATTTTTTTTCCAATTATCGCACTTTCTGAAAAAAAATCATATTGCTTGGTTATTATATATTATTATAATTATAATTTTTAAAATATTCTTTACCAAGTGCTCTTTCTTCAGTTTAGCCATACTGCTCTCGAGCTGACCGATTTCTTTCTTCATGTCGTTAAGCAATCTGGACACATGGTTTCTCTCTCTTATCCTCTGCTGTATGGCGTCCAGTGCAGCTTTGTCCATCTCTATCACTTGATGACTGTTGCTGCTCTCCCTCTGGGACACTGACGTCACGATCGCGGTGGTCGCTCTTGTGACAGTCTTTGAACACGAGCAAGATGGCGGCCACTGACACCAAAAGTAAGGCGCTGGCCACGAGAAAGTACCGGTTCCTAGAGGCCATCTTTCCTAGAAAACCAGGCGGAGTTTGAAACAGTGTGTAATGAAACAATTTAAAACAAGAAAGTAAAATTTAAAAAAATTAAAGATATAGTATGGGCATCACGCAATCTAAAATACAAACATACTGTAGAAATTCGTTAACAAAACTGAAAACGTAAGATCTCATCTACACTACAGTGAGAAGAGTCTAGTTCCTTTTCCTAACCTCAGCTGTCTTTTTGTCTCGTCCCTACATCTGCATTGTTATCATTGTCTCGATCTATTCTACATTTTTCTTTGTCATTCTGCGCCATACTTTTTTCCACCTATCAGCCATTTGGTTCAGAATGATGTTAGCAGCTACTAATACCTCACGCATAATGTTATTACATTTCAAGTCTTCTCTAGGTAAATACCTATCTTAGTCAGTTAAGCCCATATCAAAATTATATAACTGTTACAACATTTTTCAGCACCATAATGTAATAATCATAGTAAATATTTTTAACTTATGCACAATCTTGAAATTTTAATCATACTCATTCTCTAGCATCTACAAAATTAGTCGCACCTGCCAACAACTAACACCTGCTATGGAAAATGTTTAATACCAACTCTTCCAAAAATACGGTTTACTTATCTTAGGCTTTTGCAACTTTCCTATTATATCGTCGGTGCTTCATAGCCTGTTGTGCTGATATTGAATAACAAACTTTGATGTTGCTCGGTGTTCGACATCAAGCCTATGGTCGGACCCAGAGAAAGAAATCCTAATTTAGCAAAGAAAAAAACAAAGAAAAGAAGCACGTACCTTGTTGACAAATAAGCACGTACCTTGTTGACAAGCTAATTCTTCACAGCAGTAGTTCCTGAGCTGTAGGAATACCCGGGGTGAAGAATGTAGTCTCACTGCCAGAAGGACTCAAGGACGAATAAGACAGCAGTTGACGGCCATGTTGGCCCTCAGCTTAACGCGTGACGTAATATTGAAAATGACGTCGTGTCACGTGCTGTGAGACCAAAGTGCGCGGTTGTTGCACGATTCGGGCATGACAATGGCGGCTGTAAGTCTTCTTCGTGAAATTGGTGTTTTTCTTTAAAAACGCACTTATTTTCTTCTCTAATTGAACAGTTTATTAAAGAAGCTTATTTGAATTACTTCATTATATTTTGTCTAAAGAATGTTTCGACATTTGCTGCTGAGACAAGGAACGACAGTTGATGCGAGTTATACAAAACTTATACAAAGCATAGAGGACAGGTTTTGCTGTTTGGACACATAGAGATGGCTGTGGTAAGCTATCAATGTTATATCACGTTATATCCTTTAGGGTCTAAATTAGAGAGAGAAAAAGATTGCCTGTTGTGATTAACAAGTTTGTTTCCACAGGTAAAGGAGGGATGTGAAAAAACCTCTTTTAGTTTCATTTTATCTCTTTGTTTCTATGTGTTTTGTGTATGTGCATATCTTGATCTTCCTGGTCATTCATCTCTGAAGTTGTAGCTTCCTTTGATATTGTTTCGTGATGACTGTTCAGTGACCTAAGCATTGCTGTTTGACAAGATACCGCGGTATACAACTTGAAGATAAAGATGAAGCAATGTCGAGAAAACAAAACTTAAAATTACATTTGAGTATAACATTCAAGAATGTTTCGAAATGACAGAAGCAATGGCATCAGACTGACGGCCAAGAATAAATATATCACGCTGCTGAAAAAAAAACTTAATAATAATAATAAAAAAGAATAATCCACGGTATGCGTTCAATGAATCAGTTATGTACACACTACTACTGTTTAAAATATTAATCATAACGATGACAATAATAGGAATGGAAAAGCGCATTTTCCTGTTTGCATGTGAGCTCAATGCGCTGCACATGAATGACAAACAAACGAGCCGACATTCAAACAATACAATAAACACACGCGTCAACAAACAGGTAACATCATGAAAAAATTAGCTTGGGTGAAGAAATAA
Source organism: Pomacea canaliculata (assembly GCF_003073045.1). NCBI lineage: Eukaryota > Metazoa > Mollusca > Gastropoda > Architaenioglossa > Ampullariidae > Pomacea > Pomacea canaliculata. The sequence continues at coordinate 3,198,085 of NC_037600.1, forward strand.
GAAGTGGATAGACAAATTATGAAAAATGAAGTGGTTTTAGAGATGTATTTTAAGACTTCAAATAAAGACAAAGTTTAAATCAGAATTAGAATTCCAAACACTTGGGCCTGAGAAGCAAACACTCTTATTCTGTTGTATGCATGGCACAGAGAAAGAGGCCAACACAAGCAGACCGAAGAGATCTACATAAAGTATTTGTTACAACTAGTCTCTTTACGAAATAAGTTGTTTAAGAAAAAAATAATCCACTGGTAAGGGGGGGGGAGATAGGGAGAACCGATGTTTTAGTTAAGATACAAGTTGATGACTGATGACTGATGCGCCAGTGCTTAACGCGTGACGTAAGATTGAAAATGAAGTCATGTCACGTGCTGTGAGACCAAAGTGCGCGTGTGTAGCACGAGCTGCGGGCATGACAGTGGTGGCTGTAAGTCTTCTTCGTGAAGTTGGTGTTTTTCTGAAGTTGCATCTTTGAGTAAAGATCCGACTTTGAAACAGAGTTACAGACATCCACCAGGATACCCGCAAGAGACTAACATTGAAAGTTTGGTCAACTTACATACAATCAAACAGTACTTCATCATATTGCAACTATGGCGCCTGCTGTAACGACCGTACAATCATCGTTATCACAATCACAAGTTCACACTTTTCTGCTACCATGAAAGTTTGTTAGTACCATGGGGTCAGTTTTACCCCAGTGTCAAAACTTACTGTATTACAACAATAAAAGCATTTTTATTAGAGTATCAAATAATATTGCACAAAGCTGCAGTACATTATGTTTTATGGTTCTAAATTTAGAGAGAGAAAGATTGCCTATTGTGATTAACAAGTTCTCTCCATGGTTAAAGGAGGGATGTAAAAATCCTCTTATCCTCATTCTTTTTTGTTATATGTGTTTTGTATATGTGCTTATCTTGATCTTCCTGTCAATTATTTACCTGGGTTTAGTCTATTTAACTTTCGGGACGTATCGTTCATTACCTTACCTTTCACATGATCGGGCTAGCTTCTGACTTTTATTTTAGATAAGATTAAGAAATAATAAGGCAAAATCCTCCTTTCCACATTCTCTTCAACCTTACGCATGATGATGAGAAACTTGTCTTTGTCTAATGCTTGCTTGCGTGTGTGTTAGGTGGTCATTCGTTTACTTGTTTCTCTCTCTCTCTCTCTCTCTCTTCCTCTCTCTCTCTCTCTCTCTCTCTCTCGTCACACACACACACACAACGCACTCACACCCAATCATACAAACGTACAAATGCATGCACAAGTAAAGCTCGTTTCATATTTGCAAATTTTTAACATCTCTTAAAGACACGTTTATAAAACCCTCGACGCTAAACACGTTGGTACACCAGATATGAAAAATATTTCGTACAGAGGTGGTTTGTCAGCTGTATTTTAAGATTTCAAATAAAAGACAGCTCAAACAGAAATGGAAAACCAAAACACTTGTGCCTGAAAGCAAAAAACCTTTATCTTGTCTGACAGGCAACACAAGCAGACCGATGAGATCTGCATATAAGTAGTTTGTTACAAACTAGTCTCTTTAACTAAATAAATCGCTAGAAAAATTAGCCTGCTTGTAAGGTGAGAGAAAAAAAAAACAGATGTATTGCATGAGTTAAGACAAAAAGTTTTACTTGAAGGTTACTTATGCACTAAACTGCTTTTTACAGTGAAAAACAAACATCACTTGTCGGAGCATTCATCAGTACCGTTCGAAATACCATCGACATGGTGAACGTGAAACAGTGAGGAATTTTCTGTAATGTGACAGCTGATCTTGCCTAAAAATTGAGGTCGCAGTTATCTGCAATTCATGCGGTTGAGAGCATCGTCCATACCAGACAAAAAAAAAATCCACTGACTCACTCATCACAGACACAAGACAGGAAGGACACTAGACACGTTTAGTTTACGCATCTTCTTCGTGAAATATGGCCTCGGCTTTCTTCTGAAGACGATGGTGTTCACCTTAAAGCACTCGAACTCCGAGTTGCTCCTCATGTGCTGCGTAGGCGTTGTTGTCAGGGTAGAAAGCCAGCCTCATCCAGAGTTTCTTCACGTCCTCGGGACCTGTTGTTGACATGATGAAGCTTTCTGCTCATCTTCGCCCAGCTCAACACACACCTTTGCGGGCATGGCGCGCCATGTTGTCCACCAGGATGCGCTCGTAGCGGGCAGGGATGTGCTCCGCTACCTCCAGACACATCACCAGTCGTAGGCTGAAGTCCGTACTGAGGCAAGGTCAGGTCCATGAACTTCACGGCTCCTCCGGTGACCTTTTCCACGAAGGCGCCCCGTCGTAGGCGCGTAAGAGATCACGCGACCTTGCTTCAGCAGGGATCTCTGTACTGCCCGGGCCGTCCCCGAATCCTCCCACCGTCGTCCATGAAGAACTCACCCACCACGTTCGCCATTTTCACGTCAACAGTGTCGGTCGTGACCTTAGGGTCACTGTCCTCCTCGCAATAGCCGCCACTGCTCGACACCTGGAAAAACAAAGACACCGTCGTTATAAGTCAAATGATTATTATTTCTTGTATATTGGTAAACAATCCAGCTAGTGTGGAAAAAGGAGTGGCAAAAATCGTCTTAGACAGCTAGAAGGTAGCTTAAGAAGTGAATTAATTTTTCTGTATTGGAACGATTTTTTTAAAAGAAATTTCTCAACCTCTCTGAGATTGAGTACAGCCGCTACCAAATCTTACCGTTCTATAAAGTCGATTGTCTCTACCCTTCGAACACAGTTCGATATAGGACTGAAGTCGGCTCTGTGGGCTCTAATCCATATTCTTTCCGCTCCTATTTGTTTTTTGCTTATATACCAGTTGACAATCTCAGCAAAACATGGCAACAAAGTTAATGGGACACTAGCATTGTTTTATAGATCATATATTGTTTTTATATATCATATCATGTCCAAACTATTTACTTATGAATTTGCTAAATATTATCTAATTATATTACTTATTCACGAGTGTTTTTCTTAAATTATCCATTCGATTAATTATTAAGTTGTCTACCCAAGTTATTTCTCAAGCATGCATGGTCATTTATATGTTATTATATAATCGTTAAAATATTGCTCACCACGCGCTCTTTCTTCAGTTTAGCCATATGCACTCGAGCTGACCCATTTCTTTCTTCAATGTCGTTGAAGCATTTCTGGACGCATGGTTTCTCTCTCTTATCCTCTGCTGTATGGCATCTAGTATTGCTTTGTTCACTATTTATCAGTGGATGACTGTGCTGCTCTCCCTCTGGGACACTGACGTCATGTTCACGTTGGCTGCGCCGGTGATGGAGTCTTTGAACACGAGAAAGATGGGGGACACTGACAACCAAAACTTAAGGCGCTGGCCACAAGAAAGTACTTTTCCTAGAGGCCACTTCCTAGAAAACCCAGGCTGAGTTTGAAACAGCGTACTCTGCAACAATTAAAAAACAAGAAGTACAATTTAAAAACAAAGATACATATGTGTATCGCGCATACAAACTTTTAGATTACTCGGTGGTGAAGAATGTAGTCTCACGGCTAAAAGACTCAAGGACGATGAAGACAGCAGTTGACGCCATGTTGGACCATCAGCACAACGCGTGACGTAAGATTGAAAATGACGTTGTGTCACGTGCTGTGAGACCAAAGTGCGCGTTTGTAGCAAGAGCTGCGGGCATGCAATGGTGGCTGTAAGTCTTCTTCGTGAAGTGGTGATTTTCTTTAAGTTGCATCCTTTTAATAAAGATCCGATTTGAAACAGAGTTTACAGACATCCACCAGGACAACCAAGTGCCTAACATTGAAAGTTTGGTCAACTTACATACAATCAAACAGTACTTCATCATATTGCAACTATGGCGCCTGCTGTACGACCGTACAATCATCGTTTATCACAATCACAAGTTCACACTTTTCTGCTACCATGAAAGTTGTTAGTACCATGGGTCAGTTTTACCCCAGGTGTCAAAACTTACTGTATTACAACAATAAAAACATTTTATTATTACAGAACAAATATTATTGTAGAACGCCTGCAGTACATTATGTTTATGGTCTAAATTTAGAGAGAAAGATTGCCTATTTGATTAACAAGTTCATCGCCACGGTTAAAGGAGGGATGTAAATCCTCTTATCTTCATTTCTTTGTTATATTTGTTTTTTATATGTGCATATCTTGATCTCCTGGTCAATTATTTAACATGTTTAGTCTATTTAACTCTTCGGGACATATCGTTCATTACCTTATCTTTCACGTGGTCGGGCAAGCTTCTGACATTTTTGTTAATAAGATTAAGAAATAATTATTCAAAATCCTACTTCCCCATTCTCTTCAGCCTTAGGCACGATGATGAGAACCTTGTCTTTGTCTAATGCTTGCTTGCGTGTATGTGTGGTGGTCATTCGTTTCCTTGATTTTCTCTCTCTCACACGCACACACAATCATACAAACGTACAAATGCATGCACAAGTAAAGCTCGTTCAATATTTGCAAATTTTTAATATCTCTTAAAGACACGTTTATAAAACCTCAATATTAAACATGTTTATTGAACAAAGCTATTTTTCTATTTAAAAAATGTAAATAATATTGCATCACCTCTACTACCTCCACACCACGTGTGATGGGCCGACAGACTGAGTAGAATAAACAAATCTAACTTCTAGAAAGGCGCTTTCACTGCTGACCTCCATGTCATGAACCAAACGGTCAAACTAAAGTTTGGAATGAGTATCGAGAATCCACCGATTGGTTTATCTAACGATAAAGATTAAGAGAAAGCAAACTCTCAATGTAGAGAAAACAAAACTAAAACATTACATTTGAGTATAACATTGGAGAATGTTTCAAAATGATAGAAGCAAAGGCGTCAGACTGACGGCCAAGAATAAATAAATCACGGTGCTGAAAAAAAAACCCACTTAATAATGAAAAAGAAAACCCACGGGTGAAGTGATATGTACACACTTCTACTTTAAAAAAATAATAATTATAAAGATGACAATAATAAGATTTGAAAAGCACATTTTCCTGTGTGGAAGAGAGCTCAATGCGCTGCACATGAATAACAACAAACAAGCCGACATTCAACACTACAGTCAACACAGGCGTCAACAAACAGTCAACAGGACGAAAACAATAGCATGGGTGAAGAATTAAGTAGTGGGTACACAAGATTATGAAAAATATTTCGTACAGAGATGGTTTGTCAGCTGTATTTTAAAATTTGCTTGTAAGGTGGGAGAAAAAAAAAACAGATGTATTGTATGAGTTAAGACAAAAGTTTTACTTTGCAGGTTACTTATGCCCCAGACTGCTTTTTACAGTGAAAAACAAACATCACTCGTAGGAGCATTTCATCATTACCGTTCAAATACCATCGACATGGGTGAACGTTTGAAACAGTGAGGAATATTTTCTTGTAATGTGACAGCTGATCTTTGCCTAAAAATTGAGATCCAGTCATCTGCAATTCATGCAGTTGAGAGCATCGTCATACCAGACAAAAAAATCCACTGACTTCACTCATGACAGACACGAGACAGGAAGGACACTAGACACGTTTTAGTTTACGCATCTTCTTCGTGAAATATGCCTCGGGCTTTCTTCTGAAGACGATGGTGTTCACCTTAAAGCACTCGAACCCGAGTGTTCCTCATGTGCTGCGTGGCGTTGTTGCAGGGTAGAAGCCAGCCTCATCCAGAAAGCTCTTCACGTCCTCGGACTCTTGTTGACATGATGGAATCCTCCCTGCCCGATCTTCCCCCAGCTCAACACCACCCCTTTACGGCATGGCGTGCCATGTTGTCCACCAGATGCGCTCGTAGCGGGCAGGGATGTGCTCCGCTACCTCCAGACACATCACCCAGTCGTAGGCTGGAAGTCCGTACTGAGGCAAGGTCAGGTCCATGAACTTCACTGCTCCCGGTGGACCTTTCCACGAAGGGCGCACCGTCGTAGGCCTCGTAAGAGATCACCGCGACCTTGCTTCAGCAGGTGATCTCTGTACTGCCGGGGCCGTCCCCGAATCCTCCCACCGTCTGTCCTGTGAAGAACTCACCAACAACGTTCCCATTTTCACGTCGAACCTGTGCTCGTGCGTCACCTTGGGGTCACTGTCCTCCTCGCAATAGCCGCCACTGCTCGACACCTGGACAGACAAAGACACCGTCATTACAGCAAACTTATCTTTATTTCTTATTTAACGTGGCAATGTTTCTTAAAGTCATCCATTCTTGTTAATTATTAAGTTGTCTACCAGGTTCTTTCTCAAGCATGCATGGCTATTATATGTTATTATATAATCGTTAAAATATTGCTCACCACGCGCTCTTTCTTCAGTTTAGCCATATTGCACTCGAGCTGTCCCATTTCTTTCTTCATGTCGTTAAGCATTCTGGACGCATGGTTTCTCTCGTTTATCCTCCGCTGTATGGCGTCCAGGGTTGTTTTGTCCATATTTATCAGTGGATGACTGTTGCTGCTCTCCCTCTGGGACACTGACGTCACGATCGCGTTGGTCGCGCCGGTGATGGAGTCTTTGAAGACGAGAAAGATGGCGGCCACCGACCCCAAAAGTAAGGCGCTGGCCACCACGAACTGCCAGTTCCTGAAAGTCATCATTCCAGGTGACGTTTAAAACAGCGTGTTCTGCAACAATTAAAAAACAAAACAATACAATAAACAAATTATAGATCTTGTGAACTTACAGTGGGTCACCCACTCTAAAAATACACATAAACGTCACTGGAATTTTTTTAATAATTATTGACCATACAATCTTTAGTTTTCTGTATTCTGGATCATGCACTTCATGGTCTGTGGATTAATGTCGCACAAGTAAAACTTTTTGTCAGAAGACTTTTGCAGTCAGCAGAATTGTGTGGTTTGTTTCTATGTTGTTAATTCTATTGTTGTTAAACCCTTGTTTGGTGTAGGGAGACTGCTAAGGTAACTCGAAAGGTATAGTGGAGTATTCCTAATAAAGTCTGTAGGTCTCATGCCACAAGAACCTTACGATGTGCGAAACTTGTGGTGTTGCTGCCACGTAATGATGCTATGAACGGGTGAGTGTGTTTGGCTCATATGAAAGTGTTGTGATGTTGTTACTGTGTTTTTATATCAAGCTGCCCCGCATTGCCAAAGGGCGAATAAAACGTTATTTTATCTTATATTTTCATACACTGCACGTTTTTGATTTATATCACAAGTTATATGTTTTATGCTTTTAAATCTAGATAAAAGCTTGCCCATTGTGGATTTTTCCCTTGACAAAAGGAAGAGTGAACAAAAAAACTAGTTTTCTACTTGAAAGCAGCGAACGCCTATAGAATGTTGCGTTACTTGATAATTCTTCTGTAGGACGACAGAAAGGAAGAGGGAAAAAAAACAGGTCATGGATGAATTTCTTTGTACACGTAGTTGAATTTCTGCGAATTTATGTCGTTATAAGACTGGGACCATGTGCATGAACTGAACTGTAAAAAAATACCCACGAACTGGACTGGGCTGATATATATCTATATATGGAATGTCTTACAGCCTTGCAAATATCAGCTCTTGTCCATTTATTTATTACATTAACGCTACCATCTCTTTTTTTCTGAGGCATTATTTTACTTGTATCTTTTCCACTATGCATGTCTTTCTCGTGCGAGGGATTATGTTGGTGTTGGGTATACTTCTACACCAATCTCATTGCACCAACGGGTAAGTTACAAAAAGAACACCGACTGCAATAAACAACATCATCATCACTCATCCCCATTAACACGAGACAGTGATCTTTCCCTCCCACACTCACACCCATATCCCCATTCCCCCTTCGTTTCTTTCATCGCCGACGACACCTTTACAATGTAAAGTCGCTCTAAGTGCGAAACACTTCGTCTCAAGCTTCACCATCATCACATCGCTTGACACGAACGTGCTTTCTCACCTGCTCTCCAGGGCCTACGTGGAGATAAAGGAATATTAAAGAAAACACCTTACAGATTTTTCCATTATTTTACAAGATATCTTAAAATATAGCATCCCACATGTTCTTCTGTTTAAAGGTTTATCTCTTGTCGGTTATTCCATTAAGTAATTGCCAGAGGGCTTCTATTCTTATCCCCATATTTATTAAAACTGTCAATGTCATTTACTTATCACTATTGTCCTGATCATGAGCCCGTCTCATCAATATCCTCAGTAACGATGACATGACCCACCTGTTCCCCGGAATGGAGTCTGTTAAATTGTCAAACCGTTCAGTAAACAGTTCGCTTTGTTTAGCTGCATTATGAAGCTTTTCGAACCACACTTACGTTGGTGTATCACCTGCAGCTGAGTAGCACACCACCCTTACATGCATTTTGCTGAATACATTTATTCGTTTACACAGGTTGTTTGCAATGCATGCTGTCATCACCATCAACCTCTAGCACTTAAACGTGAATAACAATTCTAAGAAGGTGGAACTTAGGCTACTCTAATTCTGTAGAAAGGCTGATCCGCTTTTCTGAACACAAATTATAATCTAGTAGCTGTAAATTATCCACTTTGTATGGTGGACATGGAATGGAGAAAATTGTACCTACAGCATCCCACACAAAACTTCAAGACTTTATTTGGGAGGTGGGAAGTTGTATTGACTTTCGTGGAAATGATCTGAACAGCGAATGGAGCCTATTCCATACACATCCATAGTTTGCACCTGTTGTAATAATGGTGCCAAAAGATTAGTCACAAATATATTAAGAATATAAAGCTAACCTGTAATGGATTCATGAGACTGTCTACCCAGGCGTATTTGTAGTTACAATTAGTCTGTTAGCCACGTTTTCTCAACTAAGACTCCGACCACACCTCATCCCAACGATAAATACTTTAAAAATTAATTATATTAACATCTTTGGAAGGTTCTGCATCGCAGAAATTATTATTGATCCCACACTTACTCATTGTAGTAATTATAATATTTAGAGTAACGAGAAACCGTATTTAACAGATGGATTTCATCTACATCAAACTTATCGTTGAGTAAGATAAGAATAAACACAGAGCTTACTGCTCTTCGTCTTTGCGTGGAAAATCTTTTTGGAATTTAATTTAAATCAGGCCTTTGGACAGATTCTTTTACAGCAAAAATATCCTCCTTGCCTCAAGCGATCATCTTTGTTCACTTCTGTCATGTTTCTGTACTCACTGTCGAGGATTCGGCTCTCTGCTCCAATGTTTCTATATGACACCCGTTCAGTGGGTTTTTTTTTCTCCGGGTACTTGGCGTCTTCCGCGTGCGTGCGTTTCACTCATTTTTCCTCGAAAACTTTCTCTTCGTCTTTGATTAATATTATTACATTTTGTTTAAAAAAAAGTGCGCTTGTTTTTCAATTGCAGGTGTCTATCATGTACACACGGATACTGGCTTGCCTACCCCTACCCCTACAGAATCAGACCCTGACTTATGAGTAAGGGGATGTCAAACGCTCGACTTTATGGAGGGACGCACGTCCACTGCACACTGATGCAGACAAGAAGTCTATACTGGCATCTGCCTCTACTCTTATTTTGCTGTTTGGAATAAGACCCAGGCTATCACAGCTAGACCACCCCATCTCACTGTCCGTTCCTCATGTTCCCACCCTGAGAGTTGTGTCTGACAGGTGGGCGGGCGGTACGAGGGAAATTCTAAGAAGCACAAACAATACAAAGTTGTAAAATAAATCCTGGTATCCGGGTAATGCAGTAAAACTTTCCATAGCTCGAGGTCCGGCCTGATAGAGTTTGTTGAAAACTAAAGTAGTTATTGCTGTAAAAGTCTTTAGGTTTCATTACATATTATCTCTAAATAAACAATTTCAAATATTATGTCAATAAAGCATGATAGCAAGCTATCCGTTCAAACAGTATAAAAACTAAATCAAAATCAAAAAGCGTTACAATCTGACAGCTAAATTATGAGAACCGAGAATAATAATAAATTGAATAATTAAATAAGAAAGTGAAGCATTGACGACCATGTCACAACACCAAGTACAAAACTACAGGTCATCAAATCTTAACCCCCAGTAGTGTCCCCGCTGTACACAGCACTAACGAGAGGACAGAGGGGAAAAGTGTCATCCTAATGTCATTCTATGAAACTAATATTTTCCCCTAACATTATTTAATTTTTTTTTAAGCAGGCCATTTTTTGTGCTCCTTCCCCCTTCGTGACTGCCCCCCAGGTGACTGTCTAGTTCTCTTATTGGTAGATGAGGTCCTAGATAACAATAGTTATGACACATGGCTAAAGATGTTTATAGGTGCTCTAGAAATATTATCAAGTATTGAGGATAGACAAAGCTGTCAGAGTTTAATAACAACAACCAGAAGAGAGAGAACGCAGTAAGACCTTAAATATAAACTGACATCAACGATAAAATCCTCTCATAACTCATCTAAAAATATAGAAATACTACCCTATCCTTAACTGCAATTGTTTTAAATAATAATAGAAAAAATAGACAACCATAAAAAAACCTCAACAATTAATGCCTGGATGTAAAAGAAATAAAAAGTAATGTCATTTCACTTAAAATCTTAAAAGTGGGTGGTGGAGGATGGCGGGTGGAGGTGAAGAAAGCTGTAATGCGATGTGGAAACAAATCGCTCTTATAATAACGATCCTGCTTAATGGTGTAAAAAGGAAGAAAATTTAAGTAAGAGCTTCAGCTCTGGGTCAAGCCAGGTTCATTAAGAATTATAATCGAGCCAAGTTGAGGGACAGTACTGGGGAGAGGAAGGGACTGGTGGGTGACCCAAGTCGAGGACTACCGGAGTGGTACAATGAACACGTCATGGAAATAACTCGTCCCTCTCTCTCTCCCAGGGTAGTTGGTCATTGTCATGGAAGCTTGCAGTTTTACGAAACGAATGATTCCATCTGGTTAATTGTCTGTATGTCGGGAGTGATACCCCTTGTTTCTTTTCCTCCGCCTTAGAACTACGACTTCATAACACCTGCTGAGTCTGCCCATCGTTTCATAACTTCGGACAAAGACGTTTGTTCTTGAGTTCCTCATGTTGCCCCAGGGAAACAACCTACCCTCGCTTCATAACAACGGCCTCCCCACCCTACAACCCGGATGGAATAAAGCATTTAGTAATGTAAGCCGCCCCTCAGTGGGAAGAAAGCACTTTGCGACAAAATGGCGTTTTTCACGTACCCGACGGTAGAACAAATTATCCTTGGACCAGGAGAAACGGAGTAAATATAGAGAAGACCGCAGCACAGTAACTCTTCTTTGGTGCAGGCAAGGTTTAGTAGGGTCACACCCATTTCTTAAGTGCTTTAGTCACGTTGGTAGCCCCCCTAAGGCTCTGCCAGGTCAGGTAGCAGCTCCCAAGCTGACTCACCTGAGGTAAACCTTGACAGGTCTCATTACTAGCAGGAGATAAGGATCGGAAAAAAGGTGGGATTTTATTTGCATTGGCTTCAACCATCGCAACTCACAATTTCTCTATCGGCTATCCAAGCTAAGCTACGCTAAGCCATTCCAAACTAAACTTTGGTCAACTTTTTATAAAATTGAAAATAGAAGTGCCTACAAATAAAATTAAATTAACATTAATCGGGCGTTTACATAGATTTATCACACGTTGAATAGTGTGTACAGAACAAACGCACGTGCGTGTGTGTGAGAGAGACAGAGAGATGACGGAGGTCAAGGTAAGCCAGTGTACACACCCGGGCTTTCGTCGAGTCATTCCTCAAATACCCGACAAGCGCTCTTTTGTTGTAATTCAGGGTGAGTTCTTTTACCAGTGATGGTGGGATAGCGAAAACGAGCAAACAAAAGGTGGGTCTGTGTGTGCCCAAGTTTGTTTGTTTGGGGTTTTTTGTTTTTTGTTTTTCGTTGGGTTTTTTTGGGGGTTTTTTTTGTGTGTTGTCTTTTTTTTGTTTTTGTCTAGATAGAAGGAAAGGTCATCCTCTACGTAGTCTTATGTAGGTGGTCAGAAAGAGAGATGTTAGATACACGTTTCTCTGCGCCAGCACTGCCTACTCCTCCTCCTTTTCCCCCCAACCCTTTATGGAATCAGGTTTACATTCCTGATAATAACTAGACTGGAAAAAATATTGGAAATTAAAAAATTCCCAGCGCAACACGGGAATCACTCATTTAAAATTCGGAGGGTACTGCTCTTACCATTGGGCTGTATGTTTCTTACATACTTTCACACAATATGTATTGGGTAAAAAAAAGAGACTTGACAGTTTTTACGAGTACAGAAACAAGCAAAATACGTTCTATCAATTCATCTACCTTTTTGGTCTTCTTTTCATCTCCTCCTATTCCTGGCTTACTGCGTATAACGCCCATGAATATATTACTACTGTACATGTCTGTTTACATACTGAACACCTTCCAATGGTTAAGGCCTGATACAAATAACTAACGCATGACACATGTCACCTCTTACCTGTGTAAACATCTGACGTGTTACCATTACATCAACATTAACATTATGTAACGCCTCCAGCTCCCCCATGCAAGCAGCATTTGCACGAAACGGGTAGAACTACCCATCAGTTTATCTCCGTTTTCTCTTAAATTCTCTCAGGTGTTAGGAGAGCACTGGGAAAGAATAAGTCTGCCAGCGAGGATTTCTTAAGGGCAATACAGAAAATAATTTGTCCGTCATATAAAATTGAAGATGACTTCAAGCGACGTTTGCTGCGAGAAGAGAGCGCGAGGTTTTGCAGAAGAAGTTGAGTGGATGAGAATGTCCACTGTAAGTGTTTGTAATAAGACAAACGTACACTCACCTTGCAAAACACACAAGGTATTACACCGACAACACAACGACCACCCACAGATGACGATGAGGGTGAACAGATTTCTAGGTGAATTGAATCGAGGAAGCAAAGGTTCAAAGGACTGTCACCGAGTTATAAAAAAAAAAGATGGAGGACGAAGACCGTTGTCTTCCCTCTCACTCGGTCGTTAGAGAGAAACTGATTTTCTTAGATATGACGTCTTTTTCTGTTTCAAGTGACGTGTAAAAAAAATGACACACACGTGACGTCAGACACAAGACCCAGTGCGTACACGAAACAATGCAAGACGTCATTACAGTGGTCTACGTCAAATTGATGTTTTTGTTTACAAGTCAGTTACTTCCTCCTGTACGTGTACAGTCTATGCAAGAAGCAGACGTGCATCACTACATAAGTAGGATTATATTTTGGAAATGGAGGGTTTTGTTGACTTTTCTGTTTGGATGCTGTTTAGCAGAGGAGTATAATTATATTTGTCTACAAAAATATTACATAACCATTTAATACAATATTCAAATAATATTGTACAAAGCTACATGTATAAACTTCTTGTTGCTTCTGTTACTGCTGGCATTGGTTGCACAGTTCTGTTTTGGCACACAAACCTATTGCAGTCATTACAGATGAATTAAGTTTCATTGTCATTGAATAATTTTTTTTCACGTTAATTTTATGTTATCCAAAGCTGGGCATATTTTCAATAAAGATAACAAATGCCAACCTCGAAATTAAATGTTTAAAACGCATGCAGAAAGACATGGAAGGTAACCAACGTGTGTCGCCTACTTAGGAAGATCTTAGAAACAAATACATGGAGGGCGAGGTCACTGGTAGTGAAAGTATAAAAAAACAAAAACAAAATATGGGCCAAAGAGGGCTGGGGTCACAGAGACCCCACTGTAGCACAGAAGGGTTAAAAAGACTCGTAGTCAAGTCGAAATGTCATGACATCCAGTGAAGATTTGTTCATCTGGACACACCTGGCGAGCCTATCATCGACAAGCTGTACAATATATATATATACAACTGTAATATATTGCGACATGTGGCGTAGGCTTTATAATATATGGAAACTATACACGTTGATTTTCACATTTTGGTGACAATTATTCATGTCTACAGGCCTAAACGATCTCGACAAATATTACAAGTTACATCCAGGGAGGAGGTATGATCATGCAGCGGATAGAAACACTACAATCTCAGTGCACAATACAAACAAATGTGTAGGTAGTAAGCGAGGTAGTGTAGAGAGACGGTGAAAGGACGAGAATCATGCTGACTTTTATAATTGCAAGGTGATACCTGACCATGCGCAGTCAAGCAAAGCAAATACATGTAAAGTGTAAAGGACACCCTCCCTGGGTCCTTACCTGTGTGTCGCTACCTGTAAGCCAGGTAGGTGTGTAGCTTACAAAGCTTTCTCGGTGATGGCGCTAGGTGGCTCACCCTCAGATTCTCTCCACCACAGGTCGCAATGCCACAGTAAACGGATGTCGTCCAGCAAACTGTAGGACACTGCAAACAGATTACGAATATATATATAAACGCGGGATTGCAAGCCTCGTTCGGGGTTTTTCCTTTACGTGGCTGGGCTGTTTGTTTGTTTGTTTGTTTTAATATATATATATCATTTAAGATTAAGAAATCATTTTACATTCCCCTCTTCACTCTTTTCATCGTTCTAGACATGATCATTGGTAATTTGTGAGTGAGAGAGAGAGGCCGTGCGTGCGTGTAAAGTATAGTGGGTACTGTACTTCTGTCTTCGTGTTGGCTTCTGTTTCCGGGTACGTGCGCACACAATGGAAGCCACAGGAAGGGATCTTACAGAAGACTGCCCTGTCCTGCCCTACTCTACCCTACTACAACTACGACCTTGCCGTGAACTAACATTCAAATCCAAACCCAGCATTCATTTTGAACACGTTCCAAATCTTGTTCCTGAACAATCAACCAGTCAAGCGGTGTTGCGACCAGTAGATCGGCGATAATACTTTTACTATCTCAAAAACAAGAATAAAGCGAGAAAGTCATTAGTGGCTTATGGTTAGTGTGGATCATCTAATTAGCTAATTATATAAATGACTGTTTCCGTCCATTGGCTGGTTTCTACCATTTTTAAACTGCTTTGCAGGATGGGTATTTTTTTTCAACAGAAGAATTTTCAAGGGAAACAAAAAGGAAACAAAAGCAAAATTTGTCAAGTTTTAATATTTTATCAAACTTATCCTAAAAATCAATACCAGCACGGTAGGGAAAGTGTTTATACATCTATAGATTGTATCAGGCAATTAGTGACGTGCGACGCTACAGAATCAATATTTCGCACCTGCAACTCACCTGTGCCGCTAGTTATTTCATCTCTCTCTGAACTTTATAGAAGTCATACGCCTTCACACTATGAATCTTCTTCTATTTTTAACCGTTTTAAACGCAGTAACAATAATAAAATTTTGTCTTTAATTGACTCATATCGATATTAACATATTAGTGGAAATGTTTCAGGTGTGTGTCTTACAGCCATAAGTATTTTCCAGTATGTCGTCTGGTACCTGTAAAAAGAATCCTGCCATCACGTTTTCCTGATGTTTTCAAAATAACCCATCAGCTAATTTCTTCTAACTTTCTCATCAACAAAACTCTTTTAATAGAACATTATTAAGGTATGTAAATATAACATAATCTAATACATGAAAATGTGTACTTTTATCTAATATCTATTTGCATATACCATTATACTATACCTGCAATTATATGCCAGCATCTAACGTCTGTAAAATATACTATATCATATACATATATTATGTCACTAATGCAACCATATAACACATAATATTTAAGCCTGAAAATATATTTTTATTTGATGATTCTATGACTGGAATGGGCAAAGTACGACCCGCGGAAGTCTTTGGACAGGCCCGTCTGCCAAAATAGGAAGTTCTCTTGTGTTTATTTATTATTATTACTCAGCCAAGACTAATTTGATTGAAATCTATCAAGTACAACATCGGGAGTCCGTAAAAAAAACTGCTGGCGGATATTCTGGAGCTCAGGACAAACATCATAACATGTACCACATTAAAACTTCTTTTACACCATGGACAAACTGGCGGTGGCTCGCCTCGTAAGAGGTGTTCTTGCGTGGCATAGGTGTGTCCTAACCTTAATCTAGCAAGGACCACTTCCTCCCCCCACACAGGATAGCACGAAGGTAGGCGGTCCGAAAGACAGGGTAGGATGTCATGTCATTTAGTTTGGCCCAGAGTGTCTCAGTGGCCGAGAAAATAGGTTTACAGTCTGATGATACCAGCAAGTGTAATTTCCCAGGGGACTGACATGCAGCCTTGACAGCCTGGTCTGCTCAAACATTGCCTAAGATACCAGCATGGCCAGGAGCCCAAATAAAAACAATGTCCTTGTTACGATGAATGGGTGCTGCATGAATTTTATTAAATTGAACCAAAATAGGGTGGTCAAAATCATTTGAAAGAAGGGCCAGATAAGGAGATAAGGAAGAACAAAGAAAAAAGCATAAGAAAAAAGTATGGGCCAGATTAGTCACCCTGCCAGAGAGAGGCTTGGTGTTCACTCCCGGCACAAGAACCCATGGGGCAATCATAGTGATAAGCATGGTGATCATTGGCAGCTAAACTATACAGAGATAAGCTAAAACTTATTAAACTAATCTAAGGTCAACTTTTGAGAAATTTAGAAACAGAAGTGCCTAAGGATATAATTAAATCAGCATTGAATAAGTTTTTAATACACGTTATTATATAAGCCATAAGTATATTCTCTTGTATAATTTCTGCACACCTGTGTCATCTGATACCTGTAAAAAAGTCAGCAACAGCTGCAAGCAATATTTAAAATAATTAAGGTAGTCATACTCTACCCTCTCTACTCGTTTTTGTGCAAACATGTCTAAATCAAGTTATAGTCTGTTTGGTTATTGTTGCTATGCGTTACTGAGCTGGGTGTACAGTCGTTTAGAAGCGATCCCAATTCTAACTTTAAAAAATAGGTTTCAGGAATAAAAATATAATTTATTTTTGTGGACAATATCATTCTTCTGTTAATGTTTCCATGCAGTAAATCTCTCTTTTAAATCTGTTAAAAATAAAATGTCGGTGACATGGAGCAGTCATGGACAGGCAACAGGTCGAAACAACCAGGTACACATGTAAACTAGAGACAGACGTGTTCGTTGATCACAGAGAATCAAACATCGGTTTTGGTTGGTTGCTGTAAAGTGATTCAAATAAATCGGATGCATATGCAAAGCCAAAAAGGTGCAAACTAACGAACAACTTTGTGTTTTCTTACCTGAGCTCGCATCTAGCTTACGACACAAAGCCTTCCATCAGGCAAGATGGCCGACACCAGATACGCTTGACTGCTGCGCACGCATTGGACAAGCTCCACACAGTGACGTCACAAGCTGGAGGTACAGTACCCCGAGCAGGATATTATTCAAAAATGTTGTGGAGCACGAACCTCTTGAAACAATCTCTCGCTAACTTTTTTCTTTCTTGTTTCATTTTTTTTAATCGAAGATAACAATGCGACTCGGTCAAGGTAACACGTGAGAAGGTCACCGAAGTTTGTCAACAGATTAAAACGCTCGAGGAACACGAGAGGAGTCATAAAAAACTTGACAATGAAAACGAGATAAATCTGTTGAACTATATTTACACAGTGAGGACATGTTTATCGCGTACATTTTTTATGGGTAGTACTTAAAATAATTGTTTTTATATTCGTAAAAATATCTCCTTCTTCAGGTGCGATAAGTGAAAAAGTTTAACTCTCTGTTGTACATGTATTTTATAAGTCTCTCTCTCTCTTTCCCTCTTCTCTTCGGTAATGAACTGCCTTTATTCCTGTATAAAATCGAGTTTATTTCTTTAACTTATTTAAGTCAGTACATACACAGAAGATATTTCCTGCAGAACCTTCATGTCGAAGAAATATTTCGCGAAAAAAAAGACACAAGGGAGCCATATAACAAACGTGTCAAGGCGAAGCGATAAGCGATGTCTGATGACTAATGTCTGTCAAGGACCTGTGATTAAGACACCAGGAGATACGAGATATATCGTGCTCGTGTACTCAATGAACGCATGAGGGAAAAACACATCTTGAGGGAGACAGACGGCGGGGATGGCAAAGGTCATAGTATCAAGATCCATGCTTCGTGAAGAATGATGAAAATAGTTTGTTACTTAAATAATACTAAAAATGGATTTGGGAAACACAACTAATTACATTACTGTGTGGTGGGGGTGGAAAACTCGTACTAACCACCGTCTTTCGTGTAGTATTATTAACCAGACACCTGATATTTTTTTTTCCTCTGCTTTGTCCTCAATACCTCGAGAGTTAAGTATAGTCTTCGTTTAGGTCAGAGGTGCTCAACCTTTGACCCGCGGGCCGCATCAGGCCTGCGAAGGAGCCTCATCCGGCCCGCTTATTTTAACCAGACACAACATACTTTCATTTTTTAAGGTCATGATTCTCCCGCGAAGCAAAAGGTTTTAAAAAATATATCTCCCGCGAGATTTTTTATCATGTCCATGCAGGTGTCGTTTGAGAAAAGGTTGGGCATCACTACTTCAGGTTGCCCTACAAATGGCTTCTCGGGTGAACGACTGGCATCTGAGTTCATCTTTTCTTATAGACTTCATGTGACTCTCCCCTGTGGGACCCCGGGGTATGCTTGCCTAGCAAGCATTGCAAGAATAGGGTCCCTGCCATCCAGCCAGGCATGTCGTAAGAGGCGACTAAGGTGGACACCTCACCTAGAGGTAAAATAGGTTGTGGTAGGGCTAACAACCCCACCATGTAAAAAAAATCCTGTTACAGAAACTAAAACCAGAGAACTCGTCACAGATGGCGAAGGTAATGAAGCACACCAGGAGACTGGACTAATGACGGACGACAGCCAAACCCGAAAGGGAGCTGGCGCCCGACAGCGGATTTACTGAAGCCGAGGCATAAGTTGAGGGTGGGGTGCTGGAACGTCCAGACCTTGTACCAGACTGCAGGATGCTCCAATTAGTCAAGGAGTTTGACAACTACAACTTGGACATCCTGGGAGTCAGTGAGGTCAGATGGACCGGCACGGGAAAGAGGAGACTAGCGTCAGGACATACCATCTTGTTCTCAGGAAGATCAGACGCTCAGCACTCTGAAGGAGTAGCTCTACTCCTCAACAAGAAAACGGAAAAGGCACTGCTGGAATGGAAGCCTTATGGACCCAGGCTTTTGAGAGCAAGATTCCATTCCAAGTACACCAAGCTGACAGTGCTAGCTTGCTATGCACCAACAAATGACTCTGAGGCAGAAGTCAAGGATGCTTTTTACGATCAGCTCCAGGCAGCCTCAGAAAGCGTTCCAGCCCACGACATGTTGCTCATCATCGGCGATCTCAATGCCAAGGTGGGAAGTGACAACACCTACAGGGAGCATGTCATGGGCAAACATGGAATCGGAAGCATCAATGACAACGGAGAGAGACTGGCAGACTTTTGTGAAGAAAACAACCTATTGATTGGAGGCACACTCTTCCCACACAAAGACATCCACAAGGCAACATGGACATCACCAGATGGGATCACAAAGAACCAGATAGACCATGTCATCATCAACCGAAAATGGAGGAGCTCACTTCAAGATGTTAGAGCCTACAGAGGAGCAGACATTGCCAGTGACCACACTCTTGTGATAGCCACAGTTTCTCTGAAGCTACGTCGATCACGAGGAAAACCGGCACGTCAGCAGAGAGTGGACTCCGGCAAACTGAAAAATCCAGCCACCGAAAGGGCCTTTGCTATGGAAGTAAAGAACAGGTTCCAGGCACTAGGAGACCAACAAGAGATGACCTTAGACGACTTCAATCGAGTCTTACAGGAATCAGGAGAGAAAATACTGGGCTTCCAACGGAAAAAGAAAGAACAGTGGATCAGAGAAGAGACATGGAAGAAGATAGAAGAGAGAAAGTCAGCCAAACAAAGAATCAACAGCACCAGATCTGAACGCCTGAAGGAACAACACAGACAAAGATATGCAAAACTGAACAAAGAGGTAAAGAGGATGACAAGAACCGACAAAAGATATCACATAGAGAAACTGGCAGATGAAGCAGAAAATGCAGCAAGTAAAAATGACCTGAAGACACTGTACAAGATAAACAAACAGCTAAACAACGGGTTTAAGAACAGTGATGTGCCAGTGAAAGACGTGAACGGTAATGTCGTCGAGGGAGAGGCAGGAAAACTACAGCGCTGGAGGGAGCATTTTGAGTCAGTTCTGAACAGACCAGATCCCCCTCAGCTTGCAGACATCCAGCCAGCAGCTATAGACCTTGACATCTGCACAGACCCACCAAGCCTGGAAGAAGTGACAGCAGCAGTCAAGACAATGAAGAGCGGCAAAGCACCAGGGGCAGATGGAATAACAGCAGAGATGTTGAAAGCAGACGTGAATGTGACAGCTCCCAAGCTGACTGAAATCTTCAGGCAAATTTGGGAATCAGGGCAGGTCCCTGTTGCTTGGAAGACAGGGCTCATCTTCAAGTTACCCAAGAAAGGAGATCTTGGAGACTGCAATAATTGGAGGGGCATAACACTTCTTTCCCTCACCAGCAAGGTCTTCAGCAAGATTGTTTTGTCAAGACTGACGGCATCTCTTGAGAAAGACCTCCGACCACAGCAAGCAGGATTTCGCCCTGGGCGATCCTGCTCCGAACACATCTTCATTCTGCGACAGATTCTGGAGCAGAGCAACGAATGGAACACACCGCTGTACATCAATTTCATCGACCTGGAGAAGGCTTTTGACAGCATCCACCGCGAGTCCTTATGGAAGATCCTGAGGCATTACGGAGTCCCTGCAAAACTTGTTCAGGTCATTGCAATGCTGTACAGCGATTTCAAATCCCAGGTTGTCTGTGACACGGAGCTCACAGACCCCTTCAACGTCAGTACCGGGGTGAAGCAGGGCTGCATTCTGTCGCCGTTCCTCTTCATCCTGGCCATGGACTGGATCATGAAGACTTCCACCGACAGCGAGAGGAGAGGGCTCAGATGGACCATGACTATGACAGCAACAACAGCACTGGAAGACTTGGACTTTGCTGATGACATTGCCCTGCTGTCACACCGCCACCAAGACATGCAGGAAAAAACAAAGGCCTTCTCAGAAACAGCTGGAAACCTTGGCTTGAAGGTCAGCACAAAAAAGACTAACAGTATGAGAGTGAACGCCAGAGTCCAAGACAGCATCAAACTAAATGGAGAAGAGATTGAGGAAGTTGACAGTTTCACCTATCTTGGGTCCAAAATGTCAAACACTGGGGATGCGGAGGTGGAGATTCGAGCCCGACTGGCGAAAGCCAGTCAGGCCTTTGCCTCACTCAGGAGCACATGGAAGGCTAAAAACATCAGCCAGAAGATCAAGCTGAGAATCTTCAAGTCAAATGTGATCAGCACCCTCCTTTACGGATCAGAATCTTGGAAGATGACCAAAACCATCAGTAACAAGCTTGACGTCTTCCAAAACAGATGCCTCAGGCGCATACTTAACATCTTTTGGCCAAACACCATCACCAACGAAGAACTCCACCGAAGAAGTGAAACCGAGTCCATCACCACGCAGGTTCAACGAAGGCGTTGGCGATGGATTGGACATGTGCTCCGCCAGCAGACAGCAGACCTTTCCAGAGTCGCCCTACGATGGACTCCAGACGGCCGAAGAAAACGAGGCCGCCCAAAGGAAACTTGGAGAAGAACAGTGGAAAGGGAGATGAAAGGAAAGGGCTGGACATGGGGTCACCTAGAGCGTGTTTCAGCCGATCGACATCGGTGGCGGACTCTGGTTGAGGCCTTATGTGCAACCTGATGCACAAAGAGGAATAGATAGATAGATGTGACTCTACGTCACGCTCGAAACGGCGAAACATGAATGTCGAGAACTTTGATAATAACTATTTCCTTCACCAATGTCTATATAGAGGTAAAGCTACGTATGGCATAGTACGATGATGATGATGACGATAATAATAACACTAATAATAACGCATTAGCCCTACACACACACAATACGGTTATCTCAGTGCCAGATACAAGCCGCGATAGGTATTGATACGATAAACAAAGGGGACCAAGCAAACATACAAACACACATACACAAGGAACGAAGAGACAGTTGTCTCTCCTAGTGAAGATGTCTGTATACAGAAACTCTGTTGATACAATTTGAACAAAATATTTCAATCTTCAAAGCGCGTGTGCCGCTTCTTAATGTGCAGGAAAGAATTCTGATTAGATAAAGTTTGATATTTTCCCAAATTAAAAGACAGTTTCCAGGTACTGTTCACGGTGTCTTGTCTTAGATTCCTGCCTACTGCTTAGAAAGATGTATTTTTCTTTTTATTTACAAATTTTGCTCGAAAACTTCCAGTGTTTGTAGTACTATGTTCTTAGAATATATAACAATGGGGACAAATACATATTCAACCATCTCTACCATACCACTAATCTGCATGGACCAGTCTCAGGTTAATATTTGTTTTTCTTAAGCATTGTTTGCAATTAGGGAAATTAGAATGGGAGGACAAGTGAAAATCATTTTAGGACTGAAAGAAGCAGGCTGCATAAACATGATGGCAGATGGAAAGACGAAGAGCACAGCAAATGAAACTAAGCAGAAAGAAAGTGAAGCAATTCAATGTTAGTGTGGCCAAATGATGACGAGGCCTTAGGAGTAAAAATGGCCATTCACCCCTTGTTGTAACTAATTGTCTACACTCAGTGGCTGTGAGGTTTATCCACTGTTACTCATTTTCAAGGAGAAACAACACTGCAGAATTTGAAAACTTGTAAGGCAAATGAGTAAAAGAGTAAAATGCTTTGAAATGTAAATTCAATACAAACATACGAATTCTTACATCCTGTGGCTAAAAGAGGATGTAAATATAGATAATGAATAAAGTCAAAGAAATAGAAACAAACATTTTTAGTGTAAGTGGGAAAAATGGTGGAAAAAAAATAGGTTTCAAATGTGGTCAAACCAAAAGAGCAAATATAGCAGCACAGTGATACTGTGAGAATGGAAGCGCTGTCTAGAAAATGTTAACATTTGTAATTAGAAACCATCAGGACCGGCTAGGCGCTCTTCTGAAAATACTCCCCACCCACCTTAGTGACAAGATTGAGCTCACTTCCTATATTTTGTCTGAAGGCTATTAAATCTGTATTTACAAACCTTACTGGCTACATCTTACTAAAGAGGTGTGCCAGAACAAAAGCTTATATGATGTTTGTGGTATAACTTCTTAAAGTCCCCATTTGTTGACTTTAGTCCTCTACATCTAGATTTCACAGATATCACAGATTTCACAGATACAACCATGGTCGTCAACACTGTAGCCACACATTTTCACTAATGTAGTCAGTAACTACGGTCACGTGTCACACTTTCACTGGACTTCGTGTATGTGTGAACTGGAAGATCATGGAAGTTCTGACATGCGGACTATGTTAATTTATTCAATCTACCCAGGTTGCTAGTCACTGGTGTTTGATCACGTGTACGTGGATTGGCTACCTACACCTACAACCTTACGATCGATCAAGTACATTGATAATTGATAAAGAACTGAAAGAAGAGAGGTCAGCAACAACCTTCTTTGTGCTCTTAGACTGCAGTCATGACAGGTTAAAAAAATGAGTCGAGAGCACCACTCCCCCCAAAAAAAGGTCATGACCTCTTTTTCCTTCAGTGATGTACATGTTTGTTTAACTATTCTCTAACCTCTTCTGACATCTCACAAAACTAGTTTTGAAAATTAAACACGGCAGAGGTTGGTAGACACTAAGAGAGAAAACATCACAGGTCTACTCTTGTCTCCTCCGAGTGCAGACACCCTCGGGACTGACAAAGGTCACGCCACCTGACCTACTTAACGTTGGAGAGTTCAGTGGACGGGGTGAATGACCAGGGTTCCCTAGTGACAAACGGGTGGGAGCTAAGGGAACGGGTGGGGACACAGGCCGCGAAGTCTTTTTGTCTCCTGAGGAAACCGCAGGTGGCCATAAAGAGGTCATGTGATCTTTTGTGTGCCATTGACTGTCATCTACCCGTGTTGTACCAACGTTTAGCGGTTACAGTACTGTGTGAGGAATATTAGTCACTGGTAACTCTTGAGAATCCCTCGATTTTACTCAAATCAAAAGTTAAAAGTGTGTGATAACTTAACACTAGAATGTATAAACAATCCATTCAATGAAAACAAACCGTTTAAGAACCGGATACGCTTTGTCAAGTCAAGAATTTTAGCAACTACTTGAGAAACCGCAATAACAACAGAGATGATATCCGTATCTGAAACCCTCTAAGCTTTCCATAAAAATATAATTGCCTAATAAAACTGTGCATAGCTGAAAACGGTGACGATGATAGTGGGTGATGTTTGTTTTATTATCGCTGCTCCCAAGTAAATGTTAGACCAAGAAACCTACATAGTTCTGGGAAGGACAAGGTTCTCGGATACCATAGAGTGAAAAGAAAACCCTGGGTCAGAAGGATAGTTCTCTTATCTTTATGACCGCCGGCGAGAACTCAGTAGTGAAAAGCTGAAAAACCTTGAAGTAACGACTGCCTACAGGGAGGAAATGGCAAGATACGGGAGGGTATGGAGGAAGGCAGGTGACCTAGATCCCCGGTTTTCAAATTTTTAAAGATGAGTACCACTTTCGAAAATTCGAACTGACCGAGTACGACCTGCCAACCATATACCCCCCACGATATATACTAGTCCAGAGTTTAGTCTTGGCTTCTCCGGTATTTAGTACATGATTTAGTCAGTAGTTAGTTAATTGTTAATGAGGTAATCTCCATATATTTGTGAAAACATTTTAAATGCTAAAAGATGCGATGTCTCACTGATAACACACACCTGCTTAGTCTTAGTCCTGTTTGTTTACTTCAAGTAAGGGCAAGTAACTCTCGCTCACATCAAACCTTACAAGACCTAGCACGAATTGTCTCCTCGTCTGACAAACTTTTACCTTTGGTGACCCTGCGATCACAACATCCACAAGGATCCCGCTAGGATCAAGGGAATAAATATGAAGAGTACTCTCACTTGTCAGAGGGTCTGGTTCCCAATATTCTTGGCGCCATCTTGATAGCTTTTATCCTGACGCCAAGATATTCCTGCCTCTGGGTATCGACATATGTCTACATGCAAGGCTCCACCCGCAGGAATGACTTACAACCCTCGTAAAATATATATATATACACGCATTCTTTTATTTTGGTGCAAGGTGCTCGCGTACCACCCGTCATACCTTCGTGTATCACAGTTTGAAAACCGAGGGCCTAGACCGACGAGAGATGTAACGAGGTCGATGAACGTGTGGCTGGAACGATGACAAAATGGCTTTCCAACTGCTCGGGACTCTCATCAATCAAAGCCAGCAGACAACATCCGCGATCGCAAACAGTGAAGGCCGCCAATATACTGTATGATTGTCGCGGCACCAACGGTCCAACAGTTGACATTATGTTGTGTATGTATACATATTTTCATATTCATTTTGTACGTGGTTGATGGGCTTGTGAGCAAAGAAAATTCTGCTTGGACTTCCTCGGACAAACAATAAAGTTTGATCTGATTTGAACCAACACACACACACACCCGACAATGGCGTGTTCTTTCACCAACAAAACAAAGTGATTGCCTGAGGTTGCCAATTAAACCTTCGGATCTCCTAAATAAATATAATTCCCACGCACTACACACACACACACAGAATTCTCACACTCTTCAGAATAACAGTCTTCGATAACGATACTCACAGTTCAGCTTTATCTACCTTGTCGTTGTCGTCCTTCTCCAGCCGTCTCACTAGAGTCCAAACAACACACAGAACACTTACAATCCGGGTGGGAATCAGCGAACCTTTCCCCGAGAGGGAGGCGAGTACTCTCTCAATCACTATAATCAACACAGTGACGGAGGATACCCAGAAAGCCCCTCAGACTTGGCCAACAGTGGGGTCACGGGAGGGTCACAGGGAGGTACGGTCGCAGTGACGTCACGGGCCGGTGCTGTTTCACTTACCTTGACAGGTGAGTTGTGTGTTCGTGCGTCGTGGTGATGAGCCAAGCGTCGGGGTATGGCGGGGAATGTAGAACTGGGAGGGTATTGATCCGCATCCAGAGTGGTTTCAAAGCGAAAAAAATCTGTAACTCGACTGTGCACTGTGCTATTATTCTTGCACCAGATTAATTACATGGTTAATTACATGCTCCATAAAAAATGTAATCAAAAGATTCCGAGTAATTAGTCCCCTCACTATGAGCCACTTTAGTGTAAGAAGATGATTTTGGCTTTGACAGAGAAGAGTATATTTCTTTGCCATGATCAGAGATAACTCTTTCTGACTCAGAACTCTGATGAGTTCCTTCGTGACTGCTTTCCCTTGATTAGTCATCTAAGGGAAGTGACTTACTGGTCATACACACGGACGTGTTTTTGTGCCTGCGAGTTTGCCTCCCCTACTAATCAAGACAAACAATCTTTTCAACACTTGCAGCACAATTGTTTACATTGTTGTTGCAAGAGAAGTAGTGCCACGGAAAGCGGTCAACCAATCAGGTCAAGGGTTTAAACGATAAAGGCTACATCCAATGGAAGAGTTGCTAACATATTTGAATTAGGCTCATATGTGTACAAACGTGACGTGAGCTGATGGTGACGTCTGTAGGTATCTCGAGAACAAACGAGAGCATTCGCTTAGAGTTTGGGAAATAATATCTTACTGAAAGTTAAATATAGTCATTAAAAAATATTCCACCTCCTTCTCTAGACCTTGAGCTATCAAAAAGGAAATTAAGTAGCGATAGCTCTATCTAGTATTTGATGTACTATCTCTTGTACTAATAGCTACGTGCATATGGACCTACCTGTTGTAGGATCCTGCAGTCCCGGTGACGGACAGGTGTTGATGGCCGTTGATCAGACTGTCTACTCACGTCACTTGCCTGAGCTCTGTGGTCTTGCATTTTATTGACAACAACACGTTGGTAACAGGTGCTTTTATTGTTGACGTGAAGCACAACAACAAACATTGATTTTCTTCAACACAACACGTGTCTTTGTTGAACTTTCTGTAGAGGTGACGACGAAGCTTTTGGAGTCTTCGGCAATGCTTCAATGTGTGTGATGGGGTAGGTGGGTCTGTGTGTGAATCTCAGTGGGTGCGATTCGTTAAGTGTGTGTGTGTGTTTTTGTGTTGTTGTTGTTTTGTTGTTGTTTTTTGTTGTTGTTGTTGTTTTTGTTTTTGTTGCTCAACGCTGATGATTATTTTGTTTTATTCGGACTTCTTTAATCAATTTCAAGTTTCATTTATGACAGGGGTGGGCAATTAATTTTTCCAAGGGGATCGTTTTAGAGGGCCGGACTAATATAGTTAACTCAGTTTTACCCAATACTGTATATATAGTATATATAGTGGCGGGCCGGTCAAAGATAGAAGGCGGGCCGGATCTCAGGTCTGATTTATGATGATCATTGTTATATGTGTATATATATCATGATATATGTAGCGCAGAATTTAATGCACAAGCTAGGTTAATGTGTAGGAACAGAAGGATGAGCAAAAATGAAGAGGAAGTACAAAAAAACAGAGAAGACACAGAGGTAAAGGTCAATCATGCTTTGCTGCACCCTATATAAAAAGCTGACGACCATAAGTTATTGTTTTGGTGACAGGGGCTGCTAATGAGACAAATAACAACGAGTTCTGGTTATACAGATAAGAATTTTTCGCTGCCCCAAACAGGAATCGAACTCACACCCTTTCAAGCCACTTGGTTATTTGCTTCCCCAGTACATCGTTTGAATGGACAGCTGTTCACCAAACAAAGCTCACATTCTATATCCTCTTTCTTTGACGACAAAAAAGACAAACAAGGCCACCGATATTATATCAGATTTATTTCTCCACAAGCAAACCTTCGGTAAAAGGTCACGAAAAGGTCACGGGGTGACGTCACTAACAGAGCTACAGTGCAGGCGCCTG
The DNA here is from genome assembly GCF_003073045.1 of Pomacea canaliculata. Lineage (NCBI taxonomy): Eukaryota > Metazoa > Mollusca > Gastropoda > Architaenioglossa > Ampullariidae > Pomacea > Pomacea canaliculata. The sequence goes on from NC_037600.1 coordinate 3,225,993, forward strand.
CACATGTTACTCTCGTCTTACTATAACTTCAAGAACATCGATACTGCAACTGTTGCTCGGGAACCAAAGACAAGAGTTTGCCAACGACAGTTCTGACACATCTTACAAAAGCGAGGCTGTCCTCTGGAACTCTCTGGAAGTCATCATTTAAGTATTGAGAGAATGTTTAAGCCCTTGAATGTTAAAAGAGATACATTTAATTTACAGATAATTTTTTTTTCGCTTAGCAGTTTAAGAGCTACTCTCTAGATCGCGAAGGACGAAAGAAGAAAGGACAGTAAAAGTGCTGCTACTGTCCAGCTCGCACGCTGGGGTGAGGGCAGGCTTCCCTCAGGAGCTGACCCTCGGGGCTGCAGACCATGTAGCAGCAGTCGCCACACCTGACGTACACCTGCGCCTTAGGGCCTGTGGGACACTGCGCGTGACAGGGCGTGCCGCACGACTTCTGCGCCGTCAGCCGCGCCGCCTCGCCGCTTGAAGATGCCGCTTCTGCTATCGTTGTTGGAGGGTTTGTCGTCGTCGTTGTCGTCGTCGTTGTTGCTGCTATTGTTGTTGTTGCTGTTGTTGTTGTCGCCCTGGTTGTCGTTGGCGGTGGTGGTGGCGGCGGTGGCACCTCAACAACTGGAGGATAGGGGTCAGTGTTGGGTGGTTCGTATGGTGCGCCAGCGGCTGTAAATAGAATTACTTGGTGACGGCTTTCCTTGCCATACAGGGGACTCTACTCTTACTTTTCTACTTTCTTTTTTTCCACCCTCTTTTTCTTTTCCTTTTCTGTCTTTAACTACTCTATTTACATCCTGTACCTGCACGCCTTTGCTCTCTCTCTCTCACACACACACACACACACAGACGCACGCACATAAGAGGGTCTCTCAAGCTGAATATTCCCATACCTAGAATTGACCTAGTCAAGACGAGCCTGAAATATTCTTGCAGTATTCTTTAGAACAACCTACCCCCAGATCCTCCTACAACATCTGTTCCAAACCCTTTAATTACCTACAGATGCTTGCTACCCAGCTAATGGTGTTACTTGCAGGGACAAAGCAAACATGTACCACATGTTGTCAGGCCTCTAGCCAACAAAAATAACCCTATCAATACAGTTATCAACCACCGTATTTGTACATATCATAGTTGATCTCTATGTTCTATGTTTTGTTGCCTTGTTTTGATTTAGTCTCAAGTTTTTATTACACTCACGTCACATACACACACCTACCTGTGTATACTGAAGCTTTCTTTCTATCTTCAGGAACAGATTCAGCCAAGCCTTGTCCTCCTCGTTTGGGAAGTCTTGTTTTCTCTGGTCCTTAAAATAAGAGTGACTAAAAATAAAAAATAATAAAGCGAGACGTGGCGCTATCTTCATTCAAACATCTTCATTCCCATCTCCTCCATTTTGACCCTAAATCATGACTGACATCTATGCCGTCCGTACATTTCATATCGTCAGTAATGACACTTATTGTAAGCCTGGTGAAGTTATTAACCCTTTATAAGGAGAAATGCAGTGGTTCCAAGTCTGGTGTATATAAATCCTAACCGACCGTATGTTCTCGGTTAGCCTATGACTAGAACATCAGCTCAGTGTGAGAACAGGAACAACGATTGCTTGTCTCCTTTAAAGCGAGAATCGTAAAGGCCAGGGTTCAGATCTCGTCAGCCCACAAGCATCCAACAACCATTAAACCATTCAGGGTTGATCAAGAGAGCGTGAAGCACGCCTACTGACGTATATGTATTTCGCTTTGACGCCGATACACATCGATATTGCATCGAGGTTAAGACAACATTTACCCCAGAGGGAAATTGGTTATTAAAAGGTTGGAAACTCACCGTAACTGGTGATACCTGCTGGTGGATAGTTTCCGCTACTGAAACAAACAAAAAACAAATCTTAAAACAAAAATAAAACTATTTGAAAATACACATTTGGATGCATTTACAGTGCACCAGATGAAAAAGGGACACCATCGCAACATCACAGTACACGACCTACATTAGTCGATTGACGTTCACCGTAAGAAGAAGAGGAAGAAAAAGAAGAAGAGGAGGAAAAAGACAATATAAAGCTCACGTCTTCGTGTGGAGGCGAGCCCAAGGCGTCGTGTTCACCGACTGCAAATGAGTCGACAGGTTCGCACACAACAAATAAACAAGATGTTGACAACATTGTGACGAACATGACCAAACACTGACATAGAAAACGGAAGGGAGGACGGTAAAGATGCACAAGATATGAAAGGAAACTAAAGGTTGTCAAAGCTTGTCAAATGTTTTTTTCTGAGTGATTTGGCCGTGTTAGTGACATCACCTATGTACCCTCGGGTTCAAAGTTCATAAGCGTAAAAAAATATTGAGCATAAAACAGTTGTCATAACCACAAAAAAACAATAAAATTAGGTCAGTGTTGTTGTCCCTGAACTCAGATACACCTTTTCCTATGCATGAGTGCGGAACTTCTTCCGAATGAGGGCAGAAGAGAGAAAGATGAGATGAGGCTGGCAGGTGGTGTCATCCATCCTCAGGGTTCACCCCGACCATCCACCAACACTGGGTTTGGTTAAGGTTAAGACAGAAAGTTCAGCATTTAACTGAACACTTCCATGCCACACAGGGACATGAAAACTGTTTACCCCCGCACCTGGCGCACCCAGGCAAGGAATAGACGAAGGACGAATCTTGGCTCAGAATGAATAAAATTTGTGTGTGATTGTATCAGCCTCTCAAAGCACGAGTTGTACACCTCACTGAACACTGGTTTAATCAGCTTTAATCAATCTCAGTGTAAATCTTTTAGCCTGGAGGCGAAGTAACAAGAAAGCATCAAAGGGCTCAGTGATACATTAGTCATCTTCAAGCTTCTGAAACCAAAACTGTAATGACGTCACAAATAATACTGAAATAGCCCGTTCTATAATTAGAATCTGTGTTAAAATGTCTCCGTCACAAATACGCATAATAATCTTGTTGACGTCAATTTAAACACGTAATAATTTAATAACGTTTAACACGTTTGTGACGTCGCGTGAAGCGGGAGGAGGTAGACGGAGGTCAGGGAAGTGAGGGAATTTCTACATCACTGCGTTTTACGTCATTTTTTTACGTAATTGCCACGTGCGGTGACGGTGGAGTCTTTGAACTGTGAGCGACAGAAGGACGCACGTCACGAGCAGCAAGCTCCATCGACATTTCCATTCGTCGTTTCCTCGTCGTTACTCCAATTCAGGGTTGGGGGGCTTTGCCTGGTTGTTGGGGTTGTCTCTTCTGTCTCCTCAATCCCTTGTTACCCTTCTTTCTTCTGTTCTTTCTCTATTTCCTTTTTTTTCCCCGTCATTAATAAACGCGCCAGTTTGTACAGTGAGGGATGATTGGGTGCGTCGCCGGCAATCGGCGTTTGTGTCTGTTGAGTCTGTGTGACTGTGAGGGTGTTTGTCAGAGTGAAACGTGATTGCTCAACATGACAACAGGTAGCTAATAAAGTGAAATAAAACCTCTGGCATGCTTACTTTACGGACCCTCTCACTCTCGGGGCAGGCTTCCAGTCCTTTCTGAAAAAAAAAGTTCTGTCATTATAGTCCGCCATACCTTTCTGTACTTCCGGTTAGTTGGTCACGTGGCTACACCGCAGTAAAACTACACTGGGAGCTTCTCCTAACCAAATGATTTCATAAAATGCAGGTTTCTCTACCGACTTTGTAAAGCTTGCTACCAGTTGTTATGTTCGAAAATATGAGTGAATCCTTCGCCGATTTCCGTTCTCGAGATACAAATCTACAAAAATCCCTAAAGTACGGAAAGAGGACAAAATTGGAAGAAGTGTGAGCGAGCTTACGGGCAGGGAATGGAGTCCCAGTGGTGGACGCACACCCCAATGGTCCAGTCGTAATGTGTGTAGTCCTTGGGGCAAGAGGTCACCTGCAGGATGTTGTGGTCGCAGTAGATGAAGCGGTTACACAGGTCACAGTGACCGTACTGACCACTGGCCAGACCTGTGCAGTCCTCCGTGCAGTAGCGATGGACTACACAGTACACATCATTATTATTATTTTTTATTATTTTTTTTCACACAATCAGTGCTCCTGTACACGAAACAATTTTTCTTGGAAATTAAAAGCTAAATTATTAAAAGCTCTTAGATCGTGGAGGGCAAGACCAACGCATCGCGTAAATATAACGATAGGTAACATTTTCTATAACTCGTAAAACTTAAATGCATAAATGGATAGTTTAATAAGTGGCAAAGATTCAATGCCAGCGAAATTAAACATTAGGACATACAAAGTGCTGCTTTATTATTTATTATATGTCATACATACATCTTTATTTTTTCTTTATTTTTATTATCTGTGTGACAGATAAAAAAAAGTGCTTATCGTCATTTCTTATAATTATTTAAAGATAAACTTAATTAAAAGATATTTCTGATTCATAATTTAAAAATATATACTAGTAAAGCTGCAAGCTTAATTGAAGTGTCTACCCATTTGGTTTTTAATTTTTTTTTAATACAGGCATGTCGCAACACGAGACCTCAGATTTATCCGTGTTTTTTTTTTAATCTTATACTTCAGTTTTAATATGCCATCCTCGTTCTAAATGCCTAGAGACTTTTTGTTGTTTTTTATTTCAAGTTATGATGTTGGGGTGAGTGGTGGTTACATCCTGCATGAGGCAGTAATTATACATTTTCACACGTGGTGAATTCCATTTATCTTACCGTTTGATCTATCACTCGACTAAACACCGAGCTGTATAAAATAGCTGTATAAAAAAACCTATGCAGACATGTAAACAAGAAATCAAGAAAACAAGCAGGCCAAGTATTTACCGAACCCTGATGCAGCAGCTTGATACATCAAAACAAGAATAATTATAGTTTCCCAGGTAACGGCCATTTTTTTCTTCGTCCTGAAACAAAACAGATTCGTTTGCTAATGATACAAATTATTTGTCTCGGTTTTTAGTTTCAAAACAGGAGGCGAATATCGTTCGACATGGCTGTGATCAAAAGAACGCCAGTCGCAACGATAAAATGAAACGGACTGACTTTATCTCACAACATCTTTAATTTATTTTAGCAACAGTATTTACGTTTCATACAATTTTTTAAATATTTGTAAGATCAGCCATGCGACAGTAGTGCGGTACGATAAAGACAAACAAACGGTCTCAAATGTTGCTGTCGATGAAAACGATAAATTTAATGAGTTTCAGTTTTTTAAATTTTGTTCTGTTTTTTATTGTGTTTTTTAGTTTGTTTTTGTTTGTTTGTTTGTTTGTTTGTTTGTTTGTTTGTTTGTTTGTTTGTTTGTTTGTTTGTTTGGGGCTTTTGTGTTTGTTTGGGGGTTTTTTGGCGTTTTTTTGTTATTGTTTTCTTTTTTTTTTTGGTTGGTTTTTTGTTTTGTTTTTTGTTTTTTTGTTTTTTTGTTTTTGTTTTTGTTTGGTTTGGTTTGGGTTTTTTTTTGTGTTTTGTTTTTCTTGTAGATTTTCGGTTTTCTAGATTCATCAATGTTTTTACTTTGTTTCTGTAATGTGTGCGTGCGTGCGCGTGTTAGTGCTTAGAACGGTTGGTTTATTATTGCCGATATTCTAGCTTTTGTTCCTTGACTGAATGACAGCGTGCGTGTGCAGGAGTACATCTCAACAAAAGACAATCACGGAAAAATCACGTACCTTCGCCGGCGTGTGCGTCCGAGTGAATGGTCTCAGTCCAGTGAAGCTCGATGGCCAGCAATGGAGCTGCGACAACCACCGAAGCGGATTTAACGTATCAAATACCAAACCGTAGACCTGGGCGTGGGGTACAACTATTCGCCTGAAGCCAGTGACCCTCCAAGCGTGGAAAATGCTGCCCTCATCCCCAGCATGGGTGACGTGGACGCGCAGGAGGGATAGAAAGATAATGGAGGTTAAGAGAGGCAATTGAACATAATGAGTTTCAGTTTGAGGAGTTTGGGATGGCTAATGTCCTACGTCTTCTTCCTCCTTTCTTTTTTCCCCCTCTTTGTAATTTTTTTCTGTCTTCAAACACTGTCTCACAACCACTCGATCACACCTACACGCTTGCAGTCATTATTCGAAACATAGGGTGACAGGCAAAAGAAATCCCACAAGTTATTGAGAGCCCAGGGGCTACCAGGCACACACGACGATAATGTTCAGCGATGTCACAATCACAGTCGTATCACGCAATAGCCAACAGGTAGCAAAGGTCTTATCCTGCATAAACATCTTTAATTATATGCTTGAGAAATTCAGGATAATAACACCATGTCACAAACTACTGTGAATTTTTTCAGAAAGTTGGTTGGCTGGTAGGTAGGTTTAGAAAGTGCTGCCACCTAACGGTGATTTTCGCACTATTAGGTGAGAAGAAGGGGGAAAAGCCAGCGTACCCGTAGGTCTTTGTTTACCTGGTTATTGTCGGATTATCAATGTTTAAGTCTTTACTCAGGCAATATAATCAGTGATCAGTTTACAAATTCATAGTTTATGTATTGGTCGTTCAGCTGTCACCTACAAATTTTGTGAATTCTGAAGGATGTTTGCAATGTTAATATGACTTCATCGCCAATGAAGCAAACAAACAAATTAAACAGCATTCAAGTATTGTCAAATGTGCTGCTGTCGCATTAAAGTAATAAATAATAAATGTTTGTTGGATATCAGCATTACTTGGGAATGTAAGCCAGGTGTGAAGGACTTGCTAGTCAGTGAACATTGCCGACTTGACCAACATTGTTGGCCCTCTGGTCGGCAAAGTTCGCGATTTTTTTAGCTCGACCAACTTTTTCTCCACTATCTGTACAGTTGAGGAAGCTCCACAGTCTAAACAGTCGTCTCCTTTGAAACCTCCACTAAACTGCTAAAGAAGTTGGAAGCAGGAGCGTTGTCATGGGTACTCCAAATAAAAAAAAAGTTAGAAGTAATGGTTATGACCGGATGTTGGAGAGATTAGGTATCGTTTACATTACATTAGACAGCAGGTGGCCTTATCGATAATGACGATCATCGCTTCTATCGGGAACATCTCAGCCCCGGGTATTTTTGTCTCCCCACCTTCATTCCTTGTCCCAGGTCAAGTCGAGGACACAACGGGACCGGCCATAGGGTGAAGTGTCGTGACCAATGAGTACGTGTGAACTCTGACCCCACCTAGGTGCTGTCTCCTCGGTTGTTTAGAGTAATCAGTTGGTGTGAATGTGACGATCATTACAGAAGATCGCGTAGAATAACTTACCTGTTGGCGATGAAGACCCAGGTAAGCTAGTTACACGCAGCGTTCCGGCAATTTAGAGAAGTTTATGTTGGCTTGAACTCCTTACCCAACCCTTCCCCCTGCTGGGTTAGTTATCGGGGGTGGAGGTGTATTTTGCAGGTGTGATCACTTAGGAAAGAGGTTTGAGCCATATACTAGACTAGGTCCTCTAACACCCAACATAGTATATTTTGGGGGCTCGTTTCTTTGTTGAGGTCTGACCTAATGTCAACTTTTCACCTCGACTCTGGTAAGTCATCCGGTTTACATACATCAGAGGATTTAGGTGTAGGGGTGATGAATCACTTTCAACACATAATTAAAGCATCGGCTAGTAGCAGTGATGTCGGAAATACGGGTTTTGGTTGATGGACGCTTTCCAGTTCTCTTGAGAACATGTACCTCAGTTGAGTAGGTCCTATCATCGCTACCTCTGTCCGAAGTTTCGTTACTTAAAGAATAAAGACCAGAAAAAAAACATTGTCAAGACCCTTCAACTTTCTGCTTGACTTTAGTGTTGGCCAGTTAATGATGAGTTAATAAATCATATTTTTATTGATAATTCTTATATAGTTTACATGGGCTTATGTCCATTGGATTGTATCTGGCCTCTCTGTGTTCATGGTTGTAGTCCTTTAATTCATGGTGTACGTGTATCCTCTTAAAGCGGTTTGGCTAACTGGGACTACTTTCTTAATTCTAGTTTTATGTTTCTGAGCCGCGATTATGTCATGTTTGGTGTATGTCTGCTCTTTAACTCAGATTTCAGCAACGGTAAACATGCTTTGGACCCTCTACCATCCATATATTTGCGTATCAGCAGTTAAAAGAGAAAACATTTTGGACTGTGATATGAAAACAATCTGCTGCTAGATATGAAATTTTTGAAACCCGATAGTTTTGTATTCTCCAGTTTTATGGCTTGAGAAGAGGTGTACATGAAAGCCGTGTCGAGTAATGGAAACACAATTTATTGAGTGAAACACTATAAACTGCGAGGTTATAAAATCAAGACAATATCGTTGGACCCTTTCATTCGCATTTCAGTTTTGCCAGAAAACGCTAAAAAACTAAAAAAATATTATGTCAGGGGTAATAAATTTAGTTTTTATCTTTGTAGGGCTGTTCGGTGTTGAATACTTATTCCTTTGATACTTTGGCTTGCACCTGCTGTACCAGATAAGTATCAGCTGTTTTCTTTTTAATAAGTTGCGAACAGTAGAAAGACTTATGAAACCGCTGACAGAGACATTCTGGACAGCTTTTATACATTTACAGAAAGATCTAGAATTGAAAAAAGACTAAAAGAAAGAAAAAAGAATTAAACTAACAAAGAAAGAAAAAGATCACAAGGACGACTAAAATAGAACCACCCAAACCCTGACCTCGGCTTCATACTTACAAAGGATAGAACACACTTTCAGAAAGCATTAAAATATTCAGGGAGCAATAAAGCGAGGGCAAGTCTTTGTCCTGGGGCAACAGGGAGGAACTCAAGGACAAGCTTCTTGTTTCCGAAGTTAAAAAGAGATGTCCAGACTCTGGTGATGTTGTTTTACCCCTGGAGTCGTAGTTGTACAGCGGTGGCAAAGATGTCCTCGGGTAAAGATGCATGAAATTGTAACCGTCGGGTCTGGATATCGTTTTATAACTTAAATAACAAGGTGCTTGTCCTTGAGTTTCTCATTTTGCCCTGGGGAAATGATTTACTATCACTTCATGACTGCGGTCCCTGGACAGAGGAACACATTTCATGACATGGATTGCCAAAAAAGCTACATTTTCAGTCAAGTGGAGAACTGGTCCTGAATAACTTTCAAACAAGATTGACAAACGAAGAATAAGCTGCCGAGACCTAAGTGGACAAAAATTTCTAAAGATAAAAATCGTTGAGCACAGACTTTGAAGAACATTCCAGAACAGATGTAAGGGACGCAGCAGAAATCCTAAATCAGTAGGAGAGTCAACGTAAACCAATGGACGAGAAAAAATAAGACCGAGCAGTCCCCTCCAGCCGGTTAATTATTGTATTCAAAATTAAATGCTCATTTAATATTTCAGTTCAGTGTACAAGGAGTGACACTGCTGTACAGTAACACTCCACAACAGCTTTGTCTGAGATCATCTGACTTTCTTTTCCGGATCCTCTGAACCTGTTGATGTCATGCGCCGTGTTTCGTGCAGCCTCCGGGGTTAAAGCCAGGTCAGGGTTAAACGGTCTCTAAATCATCTCTTTATGCCCCTAGACGCCATTCCCTCCACCACTACCCACCCAACGACCCACAAACGCACTGTCCTCACGGTATGCCACCAATGGCAAAGGAGCCACACAAAACAATCAACCACAAAGTAAACAGAAAAAAAATTCAGATCCGCAGGCCATTACAAACATTCGACAGTCTGGGTAGGCCTTCGATCCCGGTACTGAAAGGTCTGTAAATATTCATGACCTGCAACTAAGAAAGAACGATAATGTGCTACTTTCCCAGCCGACACCTCTCATCTTTACATCTGACAGTGGCGAGAACTAGATGGCTGGAGGGGTTAAGATCGAAATAGCTTCCAACAAATTCCTTGAAAGGAAGATCTGATTTTTTGATTTTATGATAAGAGGCGACAGCGGAGTCTACCTGGTGAAACCACGTTTTGATTGTATTGTCCATTTTTCAATCATCATTTAAGTATTATTGTAGTTGGAGTTCAAATGGCCGGAACAGGAGATCAGGTCTATAAAGGAATACAAACAGCGCAACAGATGAAAGTAACTACGTCCTTCCATTTTTTTTTTTTTTTTTTTACAATAGTATTTGGGGGAATGTCGGAATGAACACGAAGGAGGGATTTTTGTAAAGCGTGTGTTCTGGCTCTCAGAAATGTCCACATGTTACTTGTGTATCATCCCTCCAACAAATACTGCATATGTCTTTTATTCATCATGAACAAAAGAAAACAAACGTGGAAGTGTTTTAAAAGTTACCCCCAAATCTTTTAATGATTTGTAAACACTTAATACAACCTAAATAAGATTCGCAAGAGAGCTGGAAATATTTTTATCTGTGTCGAGACTGTTCAACTTCTCGTGAGTCCTGCTTTGGTTTGATTGGCAAGTGTAAGTGCAGGTCAACCATCGAGGTCAGAGCTCGAGACCCTGAAAAAAGTCTGATTTGTATGTGTGTGTGTGTTTTAGGAGTTCGTGCGTGCATGGAGAGAGATGACGAGTGGGAAAACTCGAGAAAATTGGTAAACAAAAACAGATAAAATGAAGAAGTGTTCTATTTCTTGGAAGGTTTAAACACAATATTTTTGGCGAAGACAGAAAATAGAATATTAAGGCGTAAATCAAAGAAAGCGAAGCAGCACGATCGCCACAAGGAGCAGAATAAGTTTTTGCTGGCACGAACCGACTGAATAAACCATGAAAAACTGTTTAGTCTGTTGTTTAGTCAGTTAATGTTGTGGGACTATCAAACAAATGCTCAGTCCTAGTATAGAAAGACAAAGAAACGATGAAGGTTTTTTTTTTAAAAAAATGAAGAAGATAAAGAATACAGCAAAAATACCGAGAGTCAAGCATCTGAAAGTCGTCAGACAGAATAAGACAAGTACTGTTGTCTTGGTGTGTCAGTTGACGGTGTATCAGGTCGACAGAAGTAAGAGAGGCTTCGCGTGAGACGATTAGATGTTATCGGATGAGGAGGAGATATTCATGACCGTATCCGTCACCTCGCTGTGGTAGAAGACCCCATCGTCGTCGAGCAGCTCTGTCACCTTTTTCACACGGCTCTCCGACCTTTGTGGGCTGACCCTGGCTGCGGCTGATGACGAACGTTGGTCCACGAACCTCTGTCTGGCAAGACTCTGTCGCTGTGGCACCTGGAGGGTGTTGTGAGGGGACGTCAGCCGCCGATTCGGGGAGGAAAGAGATGGGAAACTTCGGCGAATGGGTAAAGCAGAGAGATTCCTGGGAGAAGGTGACTTCACATTGCTCCGCCCAACAGGTGACCCGGATGTGGTCCAAACCGATGACCGCTTGAAGGTCCCGCCGCCAGCTGTGCTCAAATGCGACGCAGACAACGAGCTGACGTAACTGTTGCTGGTGCCGGACTCTTGCACGACCCCAGTCTGAGCAGAGAGGTCGGGGTACAACGAGTGCTGCTTGAAATAGAAAGTATCCGCGTCCCTAGAGGTCGCCATCTTCCCCATGTTATCCCTGGTGGTCATCATCCCGTGCATGCTGTAACGGTATCCCGGTGATAACGTCGAGCGACGCTTGGGGGCGCTGTAAGATAGCCTCTGAGAAACGCTCCCCCGGGCCGGTGACCAGCTCAGGTGCCGGGAGACCAGGCTGGGAGAGGATCGGAAGGTCTGACGCGACAGCCGCGGTTGCGTGGACTTGCGAACGAAGATGGAGGGCACGGTCATTGTCGGGAGGTCTGCGGAGTAATCGTCAGTGGAAGCACTGCTACCCGAGATGGAGTAAACAGGTTTGGCAGAGAGATTGCCCGGCGACAGTAGCTCCATTGTCGGACTCAAGAAACGCCGTGACCCCAGTGAACCCTGACGCCGCAGGTAGCTGAAACTATTCTGGTGGCCGGGAGACCACTGCCTAGCGTGGGAACGTCGCTTGGAGGCTCTGGGGCTCCTGTCGTCCGACGAGCTGCTGCTGCTGCTGCTGCTCTTGGAATCCTGATCTAAGTCGTTGTAGATGTTGTCTGGACCAGCGAAGCTTTGCCGCCACTCTCCAAGTCCATTCAATCCCTGAGGACTGGGCAAACGGCGAAGAAAAGAGAACGTTTGTTACAGCTGCGTCATCAACCCACCCAACACACACACACACATGTCTATTGTCGATATCATAAACAACTATCTGTTTGAAAGTAATATATAAAGCTGAGACAACGGGCTAGAGCACTGGCTGTGTGATACCCGTGTGGTGCGGCGTACTTCATCAAGAAGGTAGAGGAGACAAGAGACACAAATAAAGGTCCCGAGAAAAGTGCGATCCTGACTCCGAGTAGTACTATTTTTATATGTAAATAATTCTATCTTTTAACAGTTGCTTCCACATTCGAGGTTTTGATACTGTGAATGATATTGTGATGCTGTTGTTTTGTGTCGTTGTTTAAGACCAAGGCCCTACTGAACAAAGAACGTGTATGAATTCGCATTCACCTACCCAACCGCACTAATTAAACCAACCATAATTACTTATTTTTTACGGTGAAATTCCATTCCCCATTTTCTCATATCTCAACTATTTACTCACTAGCTACTGCGATAACTATCCAGACCAGCAGAAAAAACTCCACCAGGCTTATTCATGTTGGTGTAATCCCAGAGACACTTGTACAAGAACTTGTACTGCTCCTGTGACAGACAAACAAACACAAACTCCATAAACTCTTTGATTTCCATTTCTACTGCATTGAATTAAAGTATTTTCTCTTCTTTATGATCGTTAACACCTCCTCAATTCCAGAACTGACATCCACGTGCACCATGGCACAGTATTGTTATTGTTATGTATGTGTGTTGTTGTTGAAACGTGTTTTAAGCACACCTTGATGGTGTTGAAAGGCGCTACCGAAATTATTGTTGTTGTTGTTGTTGTTGTTGTTGTTGTTGTTGTCCTTTTAATATTAATATCATATTTAAAGTGGTTTTTTTAAAACTGTTGACTTCCTAAACAGAGATTGAAAATAATATGACGCTTAACCAAAAGAAATCAAAAAGATTCATTCATTCTATAAACTTATTTTGTAAATAGAACTTTCTATAGTAACTGAGCACATCTACCATATTTAAATTGGGATTAATAAAGTCGGTCATTGTCGTTGTCGTTGTCATTCTCGTTGTCGTTATCGTTGTCATCGTCTTTGGTGGTTACATAAACTCGTTGCCTCACGAAAGCGCCAATGATGTTGGAGGAACATTTGTGGAGTTTGCGAACTTGTCGGTACACGCTAACTTGTCCCTCCTCCCTCATGCGACGGATGATCAGCGCCAAGGCGACCACCACGCCACTTCCGCTGACGCCGTCTGCGCAGTGCAGCAGGACAGGAGTGGAGTCGAGACTGCACTGGTCCTGCCACATCTTGACCTGCAGCCGTCATGGCAAGCAGCAAGCACACACACACAAACACACACACAAACACACACACAAACACACACACAAACACACACACAAACACAAACACAAACACGTTACTTATTGAACTTCTTCAACTTATTGTAAACAGTATTTAACGACGGATACCGTCAGTCCACCGGTTTCCTAACAACGTAAGTACTACGTCGATGACATCATGTGATTTTTTTTTCGTCATTCTCTCCTCTCCTGCTTTATACGTAAGACTCTGGACAAGAAGACCACGTGACATGCAGTTACGTCACAGACCAGGTGCAGCATCTGCAGCAGTTTCTGCCTGCCGTGCTGGGAAGAGGCCTGGGTGCTCTTCTCCATCGTCTTTCGGAAGCATCCGGTCACTTGGCCCCAGTCGCGGAAGTGGAACTGTCTGATGCACCTGAGGGCAAAAGAGTGTTTAAAGAACGCCAGGTACAACATTTTTAGATGTCGTGACTTACCCATCGCCTGTTGACACTGTCTTTTAATGTGTCTTGGTTTTTTTTCTTGTTTGGGGGAGGGGGTTTGTTTGTTTTTGCTTTGTATTTTCTATTATTTGTGTTTTTTGTGTTCGTTTGTTTTGCTTTTTTTGTTTCTTTTGGGGTTTTTTATGGTTCTTGTATAATTTTTTTTTGGTAATACAAAAATGGTTCCCCGCTCTTGCCTTGAAGTCTCACCTAGAGAACTCGTGATCAGACACTTTACCTGGGATCTTCGTGTCTATGATATTTATGGACCAAGGTCAAAGTGCGGGTCAGGATTCCGTTTTGCGAGTTGCTGCCCACCAGTTCCACTATAAATGGCTCCCATTGCAGTGACCCAGACTTGGGCCAGTACAGCCCTTGCTGCCTTCGACTGTTCGTCGAACACTGAAACAAACAAGAATATAAGGCTATCATGGAACATAAACTTTAATCCTAGGGGTTCTACACCAAACGTACACGTAAGCTAAAGAGTCCAAATAGGTCTGCACCTTACCGACCAGCGAGTTCTTGTACACTTTACAAACTGTCACTGCTTCTCGACACCACCATACAACTTTCAGCGTTCTCAACATCACTATGACGTCACGGCTTACCACCGTCACGTCTTCGTCCAGCATGATGATGGCGGTGATGTTGTTGTCGTACACCAGCTGCCAAAAGTCGCACACCTCATACGGCGTGGAGTGGGGCTCAGCACGTAGTGATGGCGCCTGGGTAGCTGTCCACGAAGAAGGCGTTGCGTCTGGAGCCCAGGTTCCCTACCGGACCTCCTCGAGCTCCTCCAGCTCCTCGATGTCGATGTCGACGCGGTTGCCGTGCGGTTGATTGCTCGCACCGGGGGATGAGGTCTGGCACGTTCCTGCCGTCCTTACTCTGCAGGTCGTGAGTGCTCACCAGCCGCAGCAGGAGGAACTGGTCGCGGAGGTACGAGCGGCCGGTCACGGGGTTGCGCTTCACGAGCATCTGGTAACATTCACGGAAGTTGTCCCCCATGACAGTGTTCCCCGCGTGTTGGTGCTCGAAAACCGCATCGTAGAGAAAGACATATTGGTGAAAAGTCTGGATCATGTGGGGACGCTCGGCGCGCAGGGCGGACACGGTGTTGAACACGGATATCTGCAAACAAACACGAGCAGTATTTTGGAAGGACTACACGAGTGCTCTGCGAAAATCTCAGGAATCAGAGCACAAAGATTTGCTAAACAGTCACACAGCTTTCCAGTATATGAGAGTAATTTTCTCCTGTTTCCTAGTGCCAGGTGAGAATGCCGATATTTGAAGGCTCATATCTTGAAAATTAAGCATAATTATCTACTCATATTTGTGAATTATTATTTTAAAATAAAAATCCGACCATAAAGAAAGAAACGTTGCGCTCGTGTTGTCTTTTAAGTTCGCATTTCAATGTTTATTCTTTTGTTATAACTTTATCCCTTTCTGTAAGCCGCAGACAAGAAAGAACATCTCCGGGGCAAGCCCTAAGTGGCAAAAGATGCACCGTACACAAGCTATCACCTGGTAAATGTATGCCCAAACTAATTACAACCAAGGCAGTTAACTGTAACTAAAGCCTACACAAAGAACAGACTCTGTATGTGCCTGTAACCACAAGGTCGAGCAGATAACCCTTTACCTCCCCGTTTGAAGAGTACGTGGCGAGGAGCATGTCGAGGGCGACGAAGACAGCTGAGCGTCCAGAGCCGGTGTCGCAATGCACCAGGACCGGTCCTGTCGTCATCATGTACGTCTGCCGCACCCTATCGCGCAGCTCCAGGAGGGGTATGGGGTTGATGGGTACCCCCTTCTCGGGCCACCCAAGAAATGTGAAGTGGCGAACTTGTAGACTACGTTTGTTTCGTAATCGTGTCCGCTGAACGGAAAAAACCCGCTCCGTGAAGTCGGCGAACGGAAACTGGTCGACCAGGGAAATCTGTTTGATGAAACACAATGGCATCGGGTTTTTTTTTTTATTTCAGCCACTCAGGTAATGATTAATCAAACATGGCAGAAAACCATGTCAACCAGACAGCATGTAAAAATGTTTGTGAGGCAGACGGAGAATTTTTTGTTTTTCAATCAGAATGGATATCACGATCAAACACAGTAAAATAGCTTGCCACCAAGACACGGAGAAAAAATTTTTCAAATTAAGAGCACCATGCACAATTAGCTTAGAAGCGTGAGAAAAAAGCAGTGTACATGTATTTCTTCTCCGTTCCTTCATTCACCTTGAATTTTCCGAGCTTGATCTTGCCTATATCCGGCCAGTACTGATGACACTTGCGCGTGCCGTCCTCAATGGTCCTGGACAAAACGACGACGGTGGAGACGTTCTGGTGGTAGATGAGCCGCCACAAGTTCACTGACGATCCTTCGTCAAAGGGGCTCTGAGCCACAATGTAGTTGCCCCAAGTAGAGTCTTCGGATATGCTCCTCCGGAAGTTGCTGTAAACAGGAACTCGCAAAACTCGTTTTTGTGTTGGGAAAGCGAAAGACAACACAATCAACTAATTTATTCGAGCACTTTTCACATAATAAGACCATGGTAGTGAAGTTGTAGCAAGTGTTCAACAAGGTGAACGAAATAGATGACTAAGAAATACTCCAGTCGTGTGTAGAATAATTTTAATTCAGCTTCGGACGTGTACATGTATCCCACAAAAGCAAAGACGATCTTGTTAAGGAGGATTAATATGAAATAAAATCTTAGCAGCAACAACAAAAATTATAGAGCGATCAATCTCATTTTTATTTATTAGTCAACAAAATAAGTTAAGTAAATAAATAAAAGAGCAAAGTTAACCAGAAAATATAGAATCCAAGCAGAAAGTGATTGAGGTAAGGGGCTGGGCTCACTTGTTCATGTAGTTCCTCTGTCCCGTACACTCACGTTCCAGCACACACCGTGTAGCATCGAAGGGCAGAAGCTAGAGCTAAGTTGCGATCATAATGTCTCACCTGCGGTCATGGAAGGGTGTGATCGTGGTAGGGACTGGAACTCCGTACGGAAAGTAATTTCTCTCCCCCTTGCCCGAAATTTCTTGTGCCGGCAGCTCTATGAACTGATGATACAGACCACATTAAGCAAACAAACAGTTAAACAGGCTTAACCATCTACTTTTTATTAATTTAATGATCGTCATTACCATCAACATCATCTCAGCCGGATATTTGACAGTTAGTGGAAGCTATAACTATAGACCAGAATGAAGAACACTACCCGGTTCGATACCTGTATATCTCGTGAACCTTGGGGGACAGGCACGCGAAATGCCTCTACACTCGTCTCTCTCATCGGGGAGGGCTCTCCGATGTCCCTTAACGAATCTTATCCGTTGATTTCCTCGTCAATCGAAGGTGTTATCACACTTCAACTGAGACTGAAACTGTGTTCTACGACGTACCCCACTCCCTGCGACTCGTTCCCAGCATCTACACGTCCGTCTGATCGTGCGTTCGTTCAATCCATATACGAGACAGAAGCTCGGCACCAAGAGTATAGCTCTATTCGTTTCTCTCATGACAGTTTGCCATATCCACCTCTTCCAGCTGATTCAAGCTACCCGGATCTCTAGAGGGGTGGGGACGTGGTAAGGAAGTAAGGACTAGGAGAAACCCGAGATAAATCGGGTCTCATTACTCTCCAGCAACAGTACGTTCAATGGATTAAGAGAGTCATGCTGTTATAGCTGATCATATTACCTCGTACTCTCATAACTTTCTAAGTCGTTTTCTCTTTTGTGGAATGCGCCGGTTTATTTATTACCTGTAACTGATTGCTATGAAGAAGCGCAGGAGGAAGAAAGCTGGACTTCATACTGTGTAGTAGACACGATGAATTATTGACTATTACCTTTTCTATGACTATCTATCTATCTATTCCTCTTCGTGCATCAGGTTGCACATAAGGCCTCAACCAGAGTCCGCCACCGATGTCGATCGGCTGAAACCCGCTCTAGGTGACCCCATGTCCAGCCCTTTCCTTTCATCTCCCTTTCCACTGTTCTTCTCCAAGTTTCCTTTGGGCGGCCTCGTTTTCTTCGGCCGTCTGGAGTCCATCGTAGGGCGACTCTGGAAAGGTCTGCTGTCTGCTGGCGGAGCACATGTCCAATCCATCGCCAACGCCTTCGTTGAACCCCTGCGTGGTGATGGACTCGGTTTCAGTTCTTCGGTGGAGTTCTTCGTTGCTGATGGTGTTTGGCCAAAAGATGTTAAGTATGCGCCTGAGGCATCTGTTTTGGAAGACGTCAAGCTTGTTACTGATGGTTTTGGTCATCTTCCAGGATTCTGATCCGTAAAGGAGGGTGCTGATCACATTTGACTTGAAAGATTCTCAGTTTGATCTTCTGGCTGATGTTTTTTGCCTTCCATGTGCTCCTGAGTGAGGCGAAGGCCTGGCTGGCTTTCGCCAGTCGGGCTCGAATCTCCACCTCCGCATCCCCGGTGTTTGACATTTTGGACCAAGATAGGTGAAACTGTCAACTTCCTCAATCTCTTCTCCATTTAGTTTGATGCTGTCTTGGACTCTGGCGTTCACTCTCATACTTTTCGTTTTCTTTGTGCTGACCTTCAAGCCCAAGGGTTTCCAGCTGTTTCTGAGAAGGCCTTTGTTTATTCCTGCATGTCTTGGTGGCGGTGTGACAGCAGGGCAATGTCATCAGCAAAGTCCAAGTCTTCCAGCGTTGATGTTGCTGTCATAGTCATGGTCCATCTGATCCCTCTCCTCTCACTGTCGGTGGAAGTCTTCATGATCCAGTCCATGGCCAGGATGAAGAGGAACGGCGACAGAATGCAGCCCTGCTTCACCCCGGTACTGATGTTGAAGGGGTCTGTGAGCTCCGTGTCACAGACAACCTGGGATTTGAAATCGCTGTACAGCAATTGCAATGACCTGAACAAGTTTTGCAGGGACTCCGTAATGCCTCAGGATCTTCCATAAGGACTCGCGGTGGATGCTGTCAAAAGCCTTCTCCAGGTCGATGAAATTGATGTACAGCGGTGTGTTTCCATTCATTGCTCTGCTCCAGAATCTGTCGCAGAATGAAGATGTGTTCGGAGCAGGATCGCCCAGGACGAAATCCTGCTTGCTGTGGTCGATGTCTTTCTCAAGAGTTGCCGTCAGTCTTGACAAAAACAATCTTGCTGAAGACCTTGCTGGTGAGGGAGAAGTGTTATGCCCCTCCAATTATTGCAGTCTCCAAGATCTCCTTTCTTGGGTAACTTGAAGATGAGCCCTGTCTTCCAAGCAACAGGAGCTGCCCTGATTCCCAAACTTGCTTGAAGATTTCAGTCAGCTTGGGAGCTGTCACATTTATATCTGCTTTCAACATCTCTGCTGTTATTCCATCTGCCCCTGGTGCTTTGCCGCTCTTCATTGTCTTGACTGCTGCTGTCACTTCTTCCAGGCTTGGTGGGTCTGTGCAGATGTCAAAGTCTATAGCTGCTGGCTGGATGTCTGCAAGCTGAGGGGGATCTGGTCTGTTCAGAACCGACTCAAAATGTTCCTTCCAGCGCTGTAGTTTTCTGCCTCTCCCTCGATGACATTACCGTTCACGTCTTTCACTGGCACATCACTGTTCTTAAACCCGTGTTTAGCTGTTTGTTTATCTTGTACAGTGTCTTCAGGTCATTTTTACTTGCTGCATTTTCTGCTTCATCTGCCAGTTTCTCTATGTGGTCTCTTTTGTCGGTTCTTGCCATCCTCTTTACCTCTTTGTTAGTTTTGTATACCTTTGTCTGAGTTGTTCTTTCAGGCGTTCAGATCTGGTGCTGTTGATTCTTTGTTTGGCTGACTTTCTCTCTTCTATCTTCTTCCATGTCTCTTCTCTGATCCACTGTTCTTCTTTTTCCGTTGGAAGCCCAGTATTTTTCTCTCCTGATTCCTGTAAGACTCGATTGAAGTCGTCTAAGGTCATCTCTTGTTGGTCTCCTAGTGCTTGGAACCTGTTCTTTACTTCCATAGCAAAGGCCCTTTCGATGACTGGATTTTTCAGTTTGCCGGAGTCCACTCTCTGCTGACGTGGCCTGTTTCCTCGTGAATCGACGTAGCTTCAGGGAAACTGTGGCTATCACAAGAGTGTGGTCACTGGCAACGTCTGCTCCTCTGTAGGCTCTAACATCTTGAAGTGAGCTCCTCCATTTTCGGTTGATGATGACATGGTCTATCTGGTTCTTTGTGGTCCCATCTGGTGATGTCCATGTTGCCTTGTGGATGTCTTTGTGTGGGAAGAGTGTGCCACCAATCAGTAGGTTGTTTTCTATGACACCTAGGCCATATGCAGTGACTTTCTTTGACTTCGAAAAATGAAGAACTAACTCACTCATACAAACATACACACCTGCTCAGGTGGCAGGAGGTTTCTTCCCATCACGATGTGGCGCCGCTGTGACAGATTGTATGTTTCGCTCCATTTCCGCTCGTCCACCGCAGGCTGCAACTCTATCCCAGACAGGTGAGAGCGGAACGAGGCTGGGGAGACGTCGGCCGAGGCTCCGGAGGGGGGCATGTTGTAGGCATACTTGAACTCAGGCTCATGTAACTCAGTCAGTTGCCGCCTCCGGTGTTGCCAGCGCATGCAGCCGTCCCACAGGGACACGGTCAGTGCGAGGAAAAGGGCGGCAACCACGAAGAAGATGATGACGACGGCGTTGACAAAGCGGGCGTTGCGGGCATAGGCGTGGTACACGGTGATCTCCCGCGGCATCAGGACGGTCACGGGGTCGCTGGCAGCGAACTTGTTGGCGCCGTTCCAGAAGCTGTTGGCCACCAGGTACACGTTGTAGCGGCCGTCAGGCCTGAGGGCGCTGTTTTTGTAACCGCCGTACATGGCGTCGTCGCCAATGACGAAGACAGCCTCCCCCTTTATTCGTTCCGGCCCCAGGCGTGCCTGGATCCGACCGGGTGGAGGGTTCTGATCAACACCCCTTCTGTTTCTGAGAGGATCGCGACTCCAGAGTCTGGTGACGTTTCTGTTCATAACAACGTCGTTGTCGGCTTCGGCTTCGGTGTCGGTGTCGTTGGTTCTGCGAGTTGCACTCAGCAGCGATGGCTGTGTTGTTGTGGAATCGTTGAGTTGGGGAGAGGTAACACCTTTGGTGAGTTCTTCAAGTTTTAAACCTCCGTTTTCTTCTGTTGCGGCTGCTCCTGCTCCCTGATCACCTGAAGATAGCGCAGCGCCTCTCTCGGTGATTTCTGTGACAGCCGGATTTAACGGAGGCAAAAGCGATGGTATACTGGATGGTGAAGACACCTGCTGTTGTTCTCCGCGGAGTGAGAAGGAAATCGACCTCACCTGGACAGGTGACACAGGGGAATTCGAGGGGCTCTGCATCACAGTGGTTCTACCTGATCTTGTTTTTGCTGGAGATGTTTCCTTCTCCAAGATATTCGACTTCCCTGACGATGAGCTGTGCTCATCCTGAGTCGTCACGTTGCCTGCCATTTCAGAGTCGGAGATACCTGGGAGCAACATTTTAGCTAAGCCTGATACAAGAGTCGTGGCATTAGGAGAACCTACGGTCGCGGAGTTGTTGGCGGGAGGTTTAAATCCCGCTAGAGTTGTGGACGGCAAACCTGCCTTGGTCGCGAACTCCTCAGGTTTTATGCGCACTCCCCACTTTTGCACATCCGGCCGTCCCTTCTCGATCAGGAAAGGCAGAGTTGAAAGTCCCTCCTTGCCAACCTCGTCCAAGGTGTCTGTGGCATTCTTTCCAAGGATACTTTGCTCTCTGTTTGATGAACCGTTCAGCAGATTTTCCATTCCACTCCGCAGATTTTTCGTCTCAATCGGCATATGCTCCGTCCCATTCTGCACGTTTGTTGTACCGTTTTGCTGGTCTGCCACCCCGCTCTGTTCACTCTCTGTCGCGTTTCCGACCGGGAAGAATTTTGCTGCTGTAGGAAGGTAAGTGCCGTTTCTGTTCATCAGGCTGGTGAGAGACGAGGTGTTCCCACGAGACCTGACCACTTCTATCAGTTCACCTTGTCTTGGAAAGGTGCTTGACTGGCTGTCCGGAACAATGGCCGTCCGCTCGGTGCCGGGTTTCCCTTTCCGTACATAATACATGCCATCTTCGTCACCATCCACAATTCCTCTGGGACTTCGTGGGAAACCGGCATCGACCTTCTCCTTCTCAGACAGCTCGGCCACTTCCACGTAAATGTCGTATGCCGTGACAGGGCCGCGAGAGCTGGTCACTGGTCTAATGCTGATCACTACCGTGGTCAAGCTACGCGATACCACCTGTACAGAAGTCAGACAGGTCAATGGGTTAAAACTTTGTATTTCATTTTATTTTTATCGTTTCTTTAGTTTTAGGTAAAAATTCCATTTTCTTTTAATTAGTTGATATTTTGTCGCGTATTTGTAACTTTGTCAACAAAAGAAGAAAAGAAATAAACGTAACGAACAATTGAGAGAGTCGCACAGCCAGGACTTACCTTGGGGGTCGCGGGTTTCTCTGGTTTGTCATGGTCGGTGGTGAAGACGGCAGTGATGGGCACACTGTCGTCACCTGTCAAGCTGCGGCTTGACAGTCCCAGGACGTAGCTCCGGCCTGCCTGTAGACCGCACACCATCGCAGAGCGCGCAGTGGGGCCTGGGGCCAAAGGAAGAGGTTCCATACCCTGGGAGTAAGTCTGGCCCGTCAGGTCAAAGATCTGTGTACAAGTCAAGTGAAAGCAGCTTCTTTCAACATCTCGTTTCCCCGAGCAAAACATTAGTGCTTTTAACATATCTTCCATACCACTCCACTTCAACCACTGAGACGTGCCACCCGGTCTTTATTCATCACAGTCAAGATCAAAAGATCGCACTAAATCCTTTTTAACACACGTCCATAGACTTAAACTGCGATCAAGATCTGCTTAAGACTGAAATGATGGACCTGGATGCGATAATCTGCATTCCTTCACAGATCTTTTTAAGGCTAGAAGACTCTCAATGTAGGGGAAGTAACTACGGCTATACAAAGAGGTGGGAAAAGGATTCTCTCCCTTTGACTGACAACAAATCTCGCCTAACTAAGCATTCAAATTACAAATTACCATCTCTGTTTATCCTGATTGGAAATTATTACTTAGCAAGAGCGCTCAGATCAAAGAAAATCCGAACAAGAGCTAGTTACAAGACAAGAATAAGGCAAGTGACGTATCCTAGCGCCTATTCTTGCATCTAAAACCACTCGTAGAGAACAAAAAAAATTATAGTTTTTTCAGATTAAGAATGACTTCGTTGGTTAGTTGCACATTTTAAACTTACTTTTTACTGAAATATTATAAATATAATTACCTAATCCGCAAAAAGCAGTCGTAACAGAACAGGAGTACGAGAAATCTGGCTACAGTGCATTCACAGACCGTCAAATTGATACGCAAAAAGATTTTTTTTCTTTCTTTTTATAAATACCGGTGTTTATACCACTGTCTGCAGTCTGTCTTCAAGCATTGTTGTTGTTGTTAAAGAAGAGTTCAGATGTCCACCACGAATGTCCACTACACATCCGACGCACTAAAAAAAAAACACCTGTTCCACGAACATTAACAAGAAACAAAAGTCGCACTCTTCCTCTTCATCCTGTTTGCAGTGTGCTTCAAATATTTTGTCCAAAGACATTGAGAAAGATGTAGCAAAGAAGACACTGAATCCACGATAAAAACTGCGGTAATGACAAAGTCCCCCACCTGCCCTCATCTCTTTCTGTCTCTTTCTCTGTCTTATGATACGCTCTCAAATTATCACATTGTCAAAATTTGTTCTGCTTCAAAATGTCAAAGATGTTTCTGCGCATTCTTTTATCATTTGAGGCTAACAGTAACATTTGATAACAAAAATAATAAACATCCCAAACAAAGACGCTACGGAGCGACTTATACGAGCCAAACAAAACCTAGACAATTGCAATGATAACACTGTCATTGAGGTGTGCAGTGTGTTGTCATCAAAAGAGTGATTGAAAATGATATAAGACTAAAAGAGATGTTTGTGTATAAAATGGTGTGAGCATCGTGGATATTTTATAAACCTGTCATTAAAAAATATCTGGAGTCTTAGGGTACTAATTTTGTAAGGGAGCGCATCATCATCATCATCATCATCATCATCCATCATCATCATCATCATCCATCATTATTATTATATGGAGCGTTTTATTAAATAAAGTGTGGTTGCATGAAAATGATAGCTAGACAGAGGGAGGTGGAACCAGAGAGGAGTCACGTGACAAGAGTGTTCACCCGAAATCCCTGGATGGGCGCGGAGCTGAGTCCGCCTACCGGAGAGTCCCATGCCATGCCCACACAGTCAACGCTTGAGCTCGTCTGCCGCAGGTTGGACGGACGAGGAGGAAGAGAGCGAGGAAAGCGCCCTCTACCGTCGACGACAAAAGCTGCAGAGAGGCACAGTGGGTCGTGATTTTTTTGTAAATTAATAAGGACACGGCAAAGGTATATGTGGGTGCGTCAAGAAGGGAATCCCTCCCATACAAAGCCCAACAGCTTTTGCCCAGTCGGAGATATTAATCACTAACTAGATCCTTCATGTCACCAAGATGATGCTACATCATTGATTGTATTAAAGCTTAAAGCTTCTAGAACATTTTTTAAAAGAAATCTAAATCTATTTTCTTTCTTATCTCGATTTTCCCGTTCAATATTTAACTTTTTCTGCAATATTTTATGTGTAACATGTTTTTATTCTATTGGTTCTGTTTGATATGGAATGAATTGCCCTCCTGGCACCCTACAAATATCGACATAGTAATGAAAGGCACGACCACATATTTCTAATGAACTGCTGATGACTCGGATGACGTGACAAGTGGTCGTATCTGTGGCTGGTGCCATGTACTCAGCCTACCTGGTATTTCTGAATGGAGTGAACAGAGGAAGGAGTGATAGACTGCTCTCCACCCATGAACATGCGACACTAAAAGCGGTGGAGTGAGCGTGTGTGGGTTGGGAACAATAGTCCGGGTATCATGAGCGGGTATGTACAGGTAAACAGGCATTATCGTGCGGTAATCTATGCGACACTTTAGACAACGTTCCTGAAAGACTGGTGACGCTGTCTTTTTACACTTTATGTGTCCGTGAGTGTGCCTGTAGATTATAAATTTTTTTTTTCTAAACCGTTATCTTAAGAAGCAAACGTTGTGGAACTATTGGTCTGCGTGACACACTTTATATTAAAGGGAAAGAACTTGCTGGGGAAAAATCTACAATGAAGAACCTGTATTGGAGTTGCTTCCCTTTCTTGTCTGCGCGATGTCATCCTGACATTTGGACAAGTCTGAAATCCTAAATGATTTCAATACAAGGTTCACAGAATGCGATCTGACCTAGAGTCAGCGCCGATCTGTGACGTCACAGAAGGTTAACAAACTCGACCTTGCCTTTGCGTGACACGTGACGTTTCGCGACAATAACCACGCTCGACCTGTCACCTAAGTCACACGACACGGACCAAAGTCGTCCTGACCTCGCATTTGAGATGTTGCAGTGGTGGTGAGGTTGGCGCACTCGCTGAAGGGTCCCTGTCCTGCGGGGTTGACGTAGCGGACTCGCAGGCAGTAACGGGTAGCGGGCTGGAGGTTGTAAAAGGTCACCTCCTGGCTGCTGGAGTAGAAGGCGAGGGGTAGAGATAAGCTGTTGTCCACCTCCCTCAGTTCCAGCTCGAAGTAGACCAGGACCCCGCCTCGCGTGGGGCAGGACGGCTTGAGCCAGCTGGCGGACGCCGAGGTGGAGGAGATGTTGAAGATGGTCAGCGTCTGGACAGGACCTGTTGGCGCTGTAGGAAGATCAGTGTCACGTCAGCCAGGCTAGTGCTGGGTGGAGGCTGGGGGTACCAGCGTAAGTACTAAACAACGGAGATAGTTTAGGGAGGTATCAAGATAAAAGTCTTGCTGATCATCAAGATGGCCAGACGGTGCTGAAAGAAGTGGCTGCTTATTGCGATTTAGCGTTGAACAGAGATGAGCGATTGTGAACCATTGTACAATTTAGTAGGGAGGTATAGAGATAAAACCTTATTAACCATTACTATAGCTTATTTATGGAGGTGCTGAGCTAGTTTGCTTTTTTCTCTTTTTTTAAATCTTTTTGTTTTTGTTTTGTTTTTGGTTGTTTTTTTTTTTGTTTTTTTTTTGTTTTTTGTTTTTTTTGGTTCTGGTTTTTAGGCCTGGAATCTATTTATATTATCAGTTTCAAAGAAACAGTGCACAACACGAGTTTATAATCTTTTTAAGTATTTATATTTCTAATATGTGACCCTCCTCATATTATGATAAAACTGCTTTAAGCCAGACTCGTCCCCGTCATCACATTTTTTTTTCTCTATTTTCTTTTTTTTTTTTTTTTTTTTGGTATGAGTTTGTGCAACGCATCTAAATGGCATTAAGAGTAATGATTGGGAAAAAATTCTAAATTTGCTTTTTAGAACAGTTTCAAGTTTCAGAACATGTTGTGCAACTTGTCTACTAGCTCTTGTGCCTGTCATCTGGCTTTTAATAAAGCGAGATGACAAACAAGACAGCGCAGACTCACGCGCTGATGAGGTGGCGAAAGTGCCCTCCGTGACCTCCTCCTCTTCCGGTAGGGATGGGGAGGCGGCCCGCAGGTTGAAGTGATAGGTGTGCACGGCTCCAGGTTGTGCAGCATCAGTCTGCTCCTGCTGCCCTTCAGCTCACGACGTAACTTTGCCCTTGTCCTGCTGCACGGCAAGGCAGTCGCCACTTGAATCACCTGGTAGGAGTAGGTCACGTACAGGCTGTCCAGCAGGCTGGGGTCACTGACAGACCAGGTGACCTCCACTCGCGAGCGCTCCGCACGTTGTGATGCACGTTCTGAATACCTTGCTCTGGAAAACTGAATGCCACAAAGCGACTTCTCACGCAAAAGTCGCAACATCCTCCCACCCCCCTCCATCACCGTAGGACAAACATTTTAAGATGTGATATGACAGGCGCGTGTTATTCTTGACCCTAGGAGAGCTACGTCATGTACAGCATAGCTAATTAATGATTGGTTTAATGACTAGTCTATACACAGGTCAGTAGCAGCTACTGTGAAGCTCGGTGCTGACCTTTGGTAAAACTCTCGGGGTTACAGAAACTGGTTGCCGTCTTTGCTCATTTTTTCTCTCTCTCTCTCTCTTTTTTTTTTTTTTTTTTTTTTTCAAGATCTTATCTACATTTTCTTCAAATCGACAATCTTTGTATTAATATTTTATATTTTTTTACCATATAGAACACAGCTGCAAGTAGAGGAAAACTCACCCTTCTGTGATGGAACAGTCGATATGTTTGCTGAAAATTGATCAGTGCCTGTAATTAAAATAAGAATTATAAGCTTTATAAAAATTGTGAAGTAATGCATTACACTCAAATCATGTTACTTTCAACATATAAAAGCGTCAAGTGACGGAACTATTGGTATGACACCAGAAATAGATTATTTTCAGTGAAGAAGGTCTGAATGGCTTTTTCCCGCCTGTTGAAGAGGCCATATAATCAACCTGTCAGATAGACAAATCTCACAACTCTAACTCTAGCTCTAGTTCATCTCATTCTCTCGCCCTTCTGCGGTCGTTGGCTAAGAAAGAGGTTGTTATGACCGGGATGGGAGTTCCCACCCTAGCTAGCCAATAAGAAAAAAGCGGTCGTTGTTAATCTGGGTATGGACCAATCTGTCTTGATAAAACTTTGTCGCAGCTTCACCTTCACGTCCTGTCAGCGGGTTTGTACACCAGATGGTCCTCAAACGCTTCTCTAAGTGGGTGAAAGAACTGAAAAAATCGTCAGCCCTGGTTCTAATCATGTTGCGACCTACCCCCCTACCCTTTATGGAAGCAAATACCCATAGTCAAGGGGCTAGAGCACCCTCGTCAGAAGCTGGATAGGCAACTTCTAAACAGTTCCTTATTAGTATGGCGTAGCATGCAGGTCACACTTGCTCCAGCTGTGAAGTGGTTGAAGAGACAGAAGATGAACAACGCCCACACACACAAACAAGCTGGCCTCGAGATGAGCGCGGGTTCAAAAATCTCACTCAACGACAAAAACGACTAAATTTACGTTTTGTCATTCACCCATTTCTAACTCTAGAGTGCCATCGTTACTAACTTTATTATCTGGTTTTTCTTTTATTTATTGATTCCTTACCCTTTACCGTTGCCATCAGCCGTGAGGATGACGTGTGAAAGAGGTGGACGTGGAAAGAAGAACGTTCTGGATGCTCGGGGACCTTACCTGTGCAGGGGACGATAAAGTCGGTCTCAATCCCCGGGCTGGCGAGGGCAGACAGTTTCCCGTAGTCGTCGTAGAAGGCGTCCACCCGGAACTTGTAGGCGCGTGGGTGGGACAAGGAGGGCAAAGGCACGTCGGCAGTGTACTCGGTCACGCCCTCCCGCTGCTGACGACGGGTGACCTCTTCCCACGAGCCCTGACCTTCGCGGCCACTGGTCATCTTGTACAGGCGGTACTCCAGCACCGGGTAGTCGCCGTAGTCCAACGTCGGCTCCACTGGTGCCACTGCACCCGGACCGCCGTGCAGGAGGAACTGACCACCCGGGGTGGCTGTGTAGCTTGGGGAGGCCTGCACCAACAGGAAAAACACAAGATGATACAGTGTCTGGCTCAACTTCTTGTTCTCAAACTCATCTTCCCTCATCCTTTCCGCCATCTGCTTCTTCCCACAGTTTTCACTCTAGCAGCATAATACAATGTTTACAATGGGTTCAAACTGACCCCATGGTATTGTCAAAGTAACTGTTTTCATTGCACCACAGCAGGTTGAAATGTGTCGTGTCCGTTCATGTTGCAACAAAATTTATTTTTATTCACTCTAAGAACCAGTTCAACTTTAAGGACGACTCACGTTTACTGCATCCTGCACCTGCCCAGTCCGGGTGGCAGCGCAGACTACTGCACACACCCTGCACCTTTTCACACGTGTCGTCATCCGGACAGTGACACGTCATCATGCAGTCCAGCCCGTACATATTAGGAGGGCACACTGTCAGAGACGTACAGGCTTTCGCATGTATATATATACACACATGTATCTAAATCGCATATATAGATATCTTATCTTAATTGTATTTTAATCGCATATGTATACACAAATATACATAAGCACACACACAAGCATTCGCACGATTTCATATTTTATAATTGTGTTTGTCGCCTTCTCCCACCCCTCCTACCTCAGCCCACCTTCCCACCTCTCCACCCTGGTCCGTTACTAACTAACCCACCGTTCCTGCGGACTGACCATCTAGGCACAGTGGAGGGTTGAGGTAGCCATATGCACACTTGCCGTGACACAGCTTTTGCTCGGGGTCACAGTCCTCGACCCGAAGGCAGTTACATCCCTGTCCTGAAAGATAAAAACAGATTTCCTTCTTCGCGTCGTTTTAACCCGAAGACAAGCGTAATCTTGCTGTGGTGCAGAAGCTTGTATTTAGGGAGGGGTGAGAGATTTGTGGTTTTGAGAGGTAGTGACGTCAGGGGATCCTTGATATCACCACGACGACCCAGCCTCATGTCAATAAAACTCTCAATGATAACTCGTTTCGTTTATGGCACTGAACTTACCTCCCCTGTAATACAGTATCATAGGTATAACGCATAATATTTATGGTCTTACTTATCTTTTATGATCTAATCTTTCCTCGTTCTGAGTATCACATTACCCTGCTGATAGCTACTAGCATCTGATTTGCTTTTCATGTCCAGCAGGGATCTGCACGACATTACTCTACACCAGGGGTCTCAAACTCATATTAGCATGTGG
Organism: Pomacea canaliculata; assembly: GCF_003073045.1. Lineage (NCBI taxonomy): Eukaryota > Metazoa > Mollusca > Gastropoda > Architaenioglossa > Ampullariidae > Pomacea > Pomacea canaliculata. The sequence goes on from NC_037600.1 coordinate 3,255,656, forward strand.
GCCGCAGTGGAAAGTAACAGCCAGTCAGCGGGCCGCACCACGAAAAGAAAATGTTTTTTCATTAAATTTTACGAACACTACTGTCACGCAGTTAAATGCTAAAATAAAGTTTTTATAATTATTAATTACATTAGTGTAGTTATTACATGCACAGCAGTTTAGTTTATTAAAATAAGTTGACGTGTCTCTGCACTCAATAACGGGGGTAATTTTCACTGCGGGAGTTAATCACCAAGCACAACATACATATACACCGCGGACGTGGCCGAGGGCCGCACAAAAATGTTTCGCGGGCCGCATTCGGCCCGCGGGCCGCGTGTTTGAGACCCCTGCTCTACACAGTAGACTGGGAACTTCTGGATGTCACACAGGGAGGTGATCTACCTTTCTATCATCATCGTCATCGTCGTCGTCATCGTCATCGTAGTCGTCGTCTGCAGTCTATGTGGTTTATCTGTATTCAGAGCAGATCTAAAATTAAATGAGCATATTTATTTGTTACAAGAAAGATAAGCTCAGCTCGTCCTACTGACTTTTATACAAATGGATACATCATGCTTCTTGCCGTGAGAATAGGTTAGATCGTAGAGTAGCAATCTCGTAATCGCTGCGCAGAAATATATGCAGCAAGTATATGACAATCAGATAATTAATAATACTACTAATAATGATAACAATATCAACAATAACCACAATAACAACAACAAAAGTCGGTATAGCGCCTTATACCTACTCTAAGGCAAGCTCAAGGCACTTCACAAAAAAGTAAAATAAATAAAATAAATTCGTGGTAACTCACATTTCTCAGAAAACAAAGCGCTTTATTTTTCCGTCTGACATAAAAAATTTTCAGTGCTGTCTCGTAGGCTACAAAACTCCACAAGAAAATAATTGATTCGGTATTTTTAAAATCAAAATCAAATCAAAATCAAAACAGACTTTATTGTCAAGACAAAAGGCACAAGACCTCGTGCCAATCCCATTTTGCACACACACAATACACATGCACATACACATACACATACACATACACATACACATACACATACACATACACATACACATGCACATACAACTAGTAATTTTTATATCCTGTGTTCTAAATCTAAATCTACATAAGTCAAAAGCTTTAGACATCAGTACAGCGCCATGTTTTCTCCGCACAAAAATAATCTACGCTTTTTTGTAAGAAAACCTGGGAAAAAGAATTAAACAGACATACCAGTCACTCTGTCTGCTGTTTTCAAAAGCAATCCCAAACAAAGGACGAGAAAAGATGAAGATGCAAGTCTCACGAGTAATGACATTGATGTAAGTCAGGCAGCCATTACGATCTCGACTCCATGACAACAGACTTCTGACGCACGCGTCATCGTGACGTCACAGTTTGCGCGTGCCGACCTCAGTTTAGTTTACATGTAAACATTCGTATTTTTGGAAATGTTGACGGTGTTCGGCTTGTAGCAAATTCGTAAATTTCATGAATTGTTTGCTGGATATGATTTTCGGTCAAAGAAATTTTTTTATGATTTTTTTTTTCTTTTTTTTTTTTTCTCCTGTTCGGAAAAGATGGATCCTTATTTTACCCCTTGCAATGCCTTTAGTTTCAATTTTTGAGAGTACACTTCTTCTTATTGTAATAATTTTTAGTAACATTTTACCGTAAGATTACAGAAGTAGCGCCACTTAGTCTAAATCTTTCGACACATCTTACATCTGTAGGATCAGTTCGTGTAGCAGTGCGTACACCATGATTCATCCAAGGGTTGAGATGTGATTTTTATGAGATTTTCTATTTCAGTTCTCACTTACTCCCTTCCTCCTCCACCCAAGCGCAACTGCAAGTCTGCCCACCCTCCGATCCTGTCTTTCAGTTTGAGGAAATCTCACCTAGGTCAGTCCAGATAACGAACCCTGACAATGTAATCCAGAATGAATGTCAAGAAATTATATATTTTATCCGTCATAAGAACTACAAATAGTAGATGAAAATAACTCTTTTTGTAAAGACTTCCTCGTTCATCATGTCATCGTCTTTCGACAAATCCCCTGTATGGTAGGAACTGTTAAATGTCTAGTGAGGTGCAATTATTTTTATTATTATTTTTTTTTTACTTGATATCCCAAGTTTGAGCTCTGGAGAAGTGGATTTTTTTCAGGCGTATACTGAGAAATTGGAAGAGAGAGCAGTCACCGAGATTTGTAGAAAATAGTATCTTGCGTTGGACCCAGTCGTTAGAAAAAGCTCCGCCCTACTAGAACTTTAAAACACTTACAGCCAATACCAAGTCGCCCACGCTATTTGACCTGGAGTAGTTGTAAATACTTGTCGTTGCAGATGACTATACTGAAGTTATAAAACCAAGTATCGTTTCACCAGGTTCAAGTGCTGTTGACGGAAATGAAGAAAATCGTAAATGAAAGATAACCATGTCGTTAATGACACTTTTATTAAGCATCTTAAGGGTTATCTTTTTTTAACCATTCTCCTCCACAACGCTTTTCTCGTAAAGCTTTCTGTTTCTGGAACGAATGGTGGTCAGAGAAAAGGGAATATTCCGGTTTCTGATTACACACACGCCGTTATGTCATATTGGAATATAACACTGCGACTGTACAAAACTCTGCATCAATTTTATAAATTCACTCACTCACTCACTCACTCACTCACTCACTCACTCACTCACTCACTCACTCACTCACTCACTCACATCATACTCTCACTCACTCACCTCACACTCACACTCACACTCACACTCACACTCACACTCACACTCACACTCACACTCACACTCACACTCACACTCACACTCACACTCACACTCACACTCACACTCACACTCACACTCACTCACTGTCACAAACGGACAATAATCTTCATGGGGTGAACACTGTTGAATGTCCAGGATGAAGGGAAAATAATCCCCCAGAGCTTGGACAAAAAATATTTTTGTACATCTGAGTTTTACTCAACTATAGCAAACAATTGTGTTCTAATAATACATCTGTAAACGATAATTTTAAAAACTTTTTTAATATTTATTTTGTTGGATATTTTCCTGATGGTTTAGTTGTGTAGCCATGCACCAGAAAATTAAGAAAAGAGATTATCAAGTATTGCGGCCCATCTGTGAAGATGAATGAGTTAGAGCTATGTTTCATCTCTGAAACTGAACTTTTGCTTCATGAATGTGTGCGTGTGTATACTGATACAGACATGTATGTTCATATTACGGTTTTTGCCTATATATCTGTTTATGTTTAAGCATAATTACATATTGCATGCGATTGGAATATACTGCTGCGCTAAATAAAGTCGAATCTCTATTATCTTCGTTTTTCTGTCTTACTCCATCCGCTTCCCCGACAGTTATTCAACTTTCTGTGCGTATGAGCGTGTGTATATAATTATATATATTTGTGTATGTGTAGGTGTGTGTGTCTGCGCAAACTGAATGCGCTACATTTATTATTTGGAGCGTATGAGGTCAGCAACAACTTGAGGTTCAAGGGCTGAACACTTCTCTCGACAGCTTAACTTATATTACACTCATACAGAGTTTTTGACTAGTTTATATTGCAGGAACATGTTTGAAACGTGTCTGATCCCAGTTACCTCAAAGATCAAAAACGGGAATGAATTTTTTAAGATTTAAAAAAGAAGAAAAAAAATATTGCCCCCAAAAATGTTTGGTTGTTAAAACCAAACAGCTTAAAACGTCTCGATAACAAAAGTATATTTCGTCTGTGTGAAGATTTGTCATGCAAGCACGCTAGAAATTGTAAGTATTTATGTGTATGTGAGTGTGTGTGGGTGTGTGGGTGTGATGGTGTACGTGCACTCGCGAACAAGGAACACGTTATGACCTGCTGAGTGACTCACCTGTTCTCCACCATCTCCTACCAGACAACACCACCACCAACACCTCCACCACCACCCACGAAGCTCAATTTTCTTACATAAAAAAACTCGCTTCGTCATTTTGACATGCATTAAGACCCAACTATAAACTCATAAATATTTGACTTAACTGATAGTTTTACAATATAATGATCATACGGGTCAACTGGTTTTTTTGTGAGAAAGGGGTGTATATATATACGTATCTAGAGAGAGAGATTAGAGCAGCAATTAGGACTGCGACAAAGGGTGTTTGCGCGAACCATTCCAACACGGACAGGGTGAGTTTTCATTCCATGTAACAGCCAGTTGTATTGCGTGTGTGTCCGTCCGATTGGTCATTCCTTTGCATGGGATCTCATCTGATTAATTATTTACTTCTTTGGGATCATTTCACTATTAAAGTTATTTTTATTTTATTTTTTAATTTCCTTATTCTTGTTGATAAGTCGATGGAAACTGCAAGTAAACGGGTCAAATTAAATAAGCAGTACTAAGACTGCCTGGTAGAAAATAGTTTTTTTTTTCATCATCTGCGCTCATTCATTCATTCATTTATATCCTCATCTAAAACTGACAGTACAATGGAAGGCATGTCCGTGTCTCTGTGTGTGTGTGTGTGAGTTTGTGTGTGTGAGTGAGTTTGTGTGTGTGTGTGAGTTTGTGTGTGTGTGTGTTTTCGGTCATGGTTGAGATGGTCAGCATGTTCGGACTTTCAGGAATAGATGGATGCAGCTGCTGAGTTCCGCCAAGGGGGAGATTATCTGACGGGCTTTGTTTCAGAGAACAAGATGGGGCAGTTAACGTTCCTGCTGCTATGCGTCTTGCCGGCAGCCATGTTGTTCAGCGAGAGCTGTGCGAGCACAACGGATATGACGTTACAGGAGGGAGCGGGAGGCAAAGATGTTGTTGACGCCGTTCTCGGAAAACTGCGAGAAAAGTAAGATTGCAGAATGAGATCTTGATATAGTACTGTATATGTAGTATATACTTGTATAGATCATTTACTCTCGGTGTACAAAGTTCTCAGTGGGATATTTTTGGTTGTTGTTGGTGGTGGTGGTGTTGTTGTTGTTGTTGTTGTTGTTGTTGTTGTTCTTCTTCTTCTTCTTCTTCTTCTTCTTCTTCTTCTTCTTCTTCACCCGAGACACTGTACCAGTGCAAATAATGAAGAGTGACTTCTGTTCTCTCTCTCCAGCTGCATCTTTTCCGACGATCGCCTCTTCATGCGCCGCCTGGCGTACGTGGAAACAAGGGACGGCACTCTTTACGACACTTACAGCACTAGCTACAATGGTGGCATCTGGAAGGTGATCTGTCATTGTAATTTAATGTTTTACGCTATTTTAATCACAGTTTTGGCTTCGGTTTCTTCTTGGTAACTCAAATTTATTTCTGTTTATTAAATTATCCAACGGTTAGCTGGATGGACAGATAAATGACGGTTCTAAATGATTTATATATATATATAAGTTTATTATATATTATATAAGTTTATTATATATTATATATAATAGAGATCAACCGAGCTTTATACACACGCACGTATGTATGTGAGTGTGTGTGCTTGTATGCATATGTATGTGTTTATGGATGTATGCGTGATCACAGGTGTATATGTGTTTGTTTTAATATCGGTATGGGTATGAATGAACTTTACTAAATCACAACATAATTTTTTTAAGGAATCTTCTGTCCCTGACTTAGCTATTAAATATAGACATCATGGCATTTAGGTCAAATCTTTTGCCTGCCTTATTTTATACATTAATGCAACTTGTAACAACCATGGCAACTGAAATACCAGTCGTTAGCCCAACTTCAAGCAGCTCATCTCAAAGAAATGAAATCTGTAAAGTGAAGACGATTCTTCAATCCGATCTTACATCTTGATCTCACTGGCCTCAGGTGGACGAAAACATGTTCAAAGCCACCCAGACCTGCCCAAGCTACATCAGCACAGAGTGCTCCCTCCTGCGTGCCAGTAGCCAGTTCCAGAACCTGGAATGGACGAAAGTCACGTGGTCCGACCTGCGCAAGCCCTTGTACTCGGGAGTGGCCAGCGCCCTCTACATGTTGCTGCAGCTGAGGAAAACCTCCCAGCAGATGCCGGGCGAGGTTGAAGGTCAAGCCAGCATCTGGTCTACACTCTACCGACCGGGTTCCTCTTCTCTTCTGTTCTCGCAAGGCGCTTCTAACGCCACTGACCTAAGTAAGTGATGCTTTAGTGTACAGATGATCTATAATAAACCATATTTGTCTAACCGGAAAAGAAGAAAGATTTGGGAAATTTCATCCCGTTTTTGTTCCTCGGACCAAAAAAAAAACTTAGATAAAAATATATTGATAAAAATAGTGAGGACATTGAAGGATTCTGCCTCAGTTACCCTTATTTTTTGACAGCGTTCTATTTGTCTGTCCTCGCATAATACTGTTGAAATAATTAATTCTCTTTCTTGCATAAATGCTTGCGCGTTATGACTATGGCCATTACGCATGCGCAGAGTGCCGTGGCAAGATGGACGTCGCGTTTGTAATGGACTCCTCGGGTAGCGTCAGCCGCGAGGATTTTACCCTCACCTTGCAGTTCGCCGCCGCCGTCAGTCAGGCGCTACCTGTTGGCGTGGACGAGGCTCGGGTGGGCATGGTGGTCTTTTCTTCAACCGCACGTGTGGAAATGTACCTGAAAGACCACAGCAGCTCCGCGGCTCTGGCCAAAGCCATCTTGGCGACGCAGTACAGTAAGTGGAATATTGTACAGTGGTTCATCGTGTTTGGACACGGATGGACGACCTTCTCCTTCAGCCATATTTAGCTTCCCCCAAAAAATCAGTTAACTTCTTTTCTGCAGAAAAGCTGCTGGGTGGTCAGGCAGAGGTGTGAAAAGATCAGAGAGCTTCTGCTTCACAGTTAGATCGTAGACTACCACGATAGCCACTAGGATTACTATCAATCAGATGAGTACATGAACCTTAACCGCGCGCACACACACACACTGGGAGGAGATAGAGTTATTTCTCATTATTAACATTATCACAATTATTATTATTATTATTTCTTTCTTGGTTGGGATGCTGGTTTTCCGTAAACTGCTCTTGTCTTCTCAGCTGTAATCAACACTCGTTTCCCATATTTATTTAGGTGACCATTCGTTTTGCCAAAGATTAAAAACTTCACGAAATGTATGTTTGTGAAGTGGGCAGCGGGACTAGCACGTTTCAAGCCTTGAACTTGACAAGGACTCAGCTGTTCGCATCTGCCAACGGAGCCCGCTCTGGGGTTAGACGGGTCACCATCCTCCTGACAGACGGGATGTCTTCAAGCATGACCAACACGGCCAACTCCGCACGGCTTCTAAAGGTAAGAAGACCCAAGTACTATCACTCCGTGAAAGGTAAGAAGACCTTAATACTATCACTCTCCAAAAGACTGCAACAACTGTTAAAGAAACTGGCTTTGGTTATGAAAGTATCTTTTGGTTTCTGCCTATTGAGCAATACCCTGAGGGAAGTGATGAGCGCTGCTCACTACAACCACTCTCTCACACACACACACTTCTTTCTCCTCCACTGGAAGGGATGGTTTTTCTTCTCTGAAGTCGAAGGCACTAAGCCTTAAGGTCAAAGAGCTTCGGCGTTGTTGACAAAATGTAAATCAAAAAACCATATACCAAACTGTGTGTGTGTGTGCAGGAAGAGGGCTCCATCATCTACGCCGTGGGTATCGGGGGCTACTACTTGCCCGAGCTCCAAGCTGTCGCCTCGCAGCCTGTCTGTTCACACGTCTTCACCCTCGACAAGTTCTCTTACATCACCGCCATTCTCACCGAGATCCAGAAAAGCACGTGCGAAGGTCAGCAACTCCCAATATCGAGGCCCGCGTCTCCCCTCCACCCCAAACCTAACCGTGTAATTGATGTTTAAAATACCTAGTCCCTAACCCTGCGGTTGTTTACAAAACAAACTGCAATAGGTGATTATCTTCTGTACAGGCCCGCTACCCCTAATGAACAGCTAGGTAAACTAGAGAAAATACACTGGAAAACGCTGATATCGAACCAGCCTACCCATTCGCTTCACCACCCCACCACGTGTTATCTATACCTCATGTATTGTCAGTTCATCAAATCTTTTAATTTTTTTAATTGCTGATTATTGTCAACTTGGATTCCGTTTTCTTAAAATGTTGTCTTTATAGCAAGGGAGTAATCGTGAAAAATTGTTCACACTTAATAATGCAGGGTAGAAAAACTCTGGACCTTCAGATTTTAAGAATAAGCCCCACCTGATTATTTCTTATAAAAACCTTGTCCATGTTTATTCATGTCTGATGGTGTGTGCATGCGGGTACCTGTGTGCGCCAATTTCTGCTATAAACAGCCACAATTGTGATCCCCCCTGATGAAGAAGTTGAGGGTAAAATCCCCGAGGAAGGCAGTGACGACACCATCGAGACTGAAGAGCCAGGACAAGACGAACACGTTGTAAGTAAAGTTGCTTATTATATACTGGTATGTTTGCCTTTTTTTTTCCTCCGTGTGAACTAGTAAAATTACTTATATTTCAAACGTTTACTTGTTTGTTTGCACGTGTCTATATGCATTCTGTGTTTATATAACTGGGTGCATGTGCATGCGTGTGTGTGTGTGTGTGTGTGTGTGTGTGTTTGTTATTCATCTAATGATAGGAATATAAATTAAACTTTTTTCATCTTCAAAAATTTTGCCACCGACTTTCATTAATTTTCTCTTACATGCTTTTTTGTCAGAAAAATGAACGGATATGATTGATAAAATTTCTGTATCACAATTACAAAGAAGTGTGTCAAGCAGCAGTTATCAATACCTGTCTGATTTCTAATAGTTTTGATATTTATTACTTATCACCCCGTAAGCTACCTGAAGTAAATTTCTTCGTACGCTACAGTCCTCCACAGTCATTTAGTCTGGACGCCCCACCCGTTAGGTAGCATACACAAAGCAAGAAGAACATATAAACAAGAAAACCAGCTTGAAAATCTGTTTTGAAATAAATCAAGCTATTTCACAACATTTAACCGGTGAAAAGAATTTAAAATCCGTTATTTCTCTGCTCCACAGGAGGTCGACGTGGATTGTGGCGAGGTGGACGCCTATGTGTCCTACAAGAACTCGAACCCTGGTCCTGCCCTTTATGACGAGTTCAAGAAGGCGGTGCACAGGCAGCCCGCTCGTTTAGGCATAGGGTCACGATCGTCGGGGTCAGGGAGGATGTACGTCAGACTCATTGCCAGACGTCTCAGCCGACAGGAGGCTGCGGAGAAGAACTGCGATGGCTACAACTACACTGTCGGTTCCAAGCCCAACCCGCGTAATGAGTCGCTTTTTTTCCACTGAGTTTGGGAACTGAAGGAGTTGTCATTAGAGGGAGGTGGTGATGGGAGGGGATAGAAAAGAGGGAAAATAAGATTTCACACACATACAAATTTACACCTTTACGAACACATATTCATATATGATTCACAGGTAATCCTACCCGGCACACACACACACATCTCACGTTCACTCTCACTCTTCACCACTACTTCACACGTATACTGCTCAGTCAATGATGACATCGCTATGAAACCTCATCACGTGATCTCCCAGAACCCATTACTAACATCCTGCCCTCATCTGTGCACAGCACCAACTACACGTCCACCAACGACGACCCAACGGCCAACGACGACCCAACGGCCAACGACGACCCTACCTCCAACGACGACCAAACCACCCACGGACTCTGGTCTGCCGGGCTGCTACCCGAGTCCCTGCACCCCAGAAAATATCGCAGCTCAACGGTTCTACTTCCCCTACACGTTGGACATCAGCAAGTACGTGAGCTGATTGTCAACAGTCAGATGCACAAACAATGCAATATATTTGTAGATACTTTTAACACTTTCTTTTGTCAGTTTGTAACTTTAATGTTGATATTTGTATGACTACCGCATATTCTCTTGGGCAAAACATAAAGAATGCAGGATCACGGGAGTCAGTAACATAAAAGTTTTCTTGGCTTTGACTTTGTAAATGCTTTGAGCTTAAGAGGTTATTCAAGTCCTAAATTATTATTATTATTATTATTATTATTATTATTATTATTATTATTATTATTATTATTATTATTATTATTATTATTATTATTATTATGATTATTATAATTTTGCATAGTAGAAGAAGAGAATAGTGTCACACCTCCGATTTCAATAGAGTTTTGTCTTGACTACGTCCCAAACATTGTTTACCTGTCGACCTTGTCCTTTTTGCAGGTTTATCCAATGTGATGCGTTTGGCAAGACCTTCCTGATGTCGTGTCCCGCAGGTTTGGTGTGGAACCAGGTCAACTACGCCTGCTCGTGGCCACGACGTCGCTAACACCACCAACGACTGCAGGCAACGAAAAGATACGAAACTTAAAGGACCCATCATCCCTAGAGTAGCTCTGTTCTCGCGGCTTTAAATAGTCCGAATTTTCTTAAATATGGACAGTTGTGCAAACTTTAAGCAGGACTGTTTAAAGGGGGAAGCTACCGAAATATTTACTCTCTGCTCGCAACAGGTCCGAGCAATAACCAGTCGGGAACCCTGAACAAATAAAATAGATTTTTTTCACAACTTTTCAAAATTGTTTTCTTCAAAACATTTGCTTTCTGATTCGTGAAAGATATTTTTCTGTTTTGGGGATACAAGTCTTTCAACACTGCGTGTTTCACCTGGGGTTTTGGAAAGAAGTTAAGATATTATTTCTCTTATTTCTCTTCAGGACTGACGTCTGAAGTACTAATGGAAGCTGATTTCTGTAGGCTTCTCTGAAAAATTATAATCAAAAATTCATCAAAGTATTTTTTTGTAAAAACCAATAAAATCTGTATGTTTTGCTAACCCGCAGGTATCTTTGTGCATAATTTTATATTTGACTTGGTGATTATTTTTCTTTGCTGCATTTGTTCTGTGTGAATGCATATACTGACGTGCATAGTATTACACACCTTAATGAGATTTAAATATATACATGAGTACATAACCACACCTTGGTGACACCTAGACGTACACATGTGAACCTGCTCACACACCTTAGTGACATCTTTAGAACACCTTAGTGAGGTCTACACCTGCAGGGGACATAATGCCACGACATCTAGACATACAGGTATTGTGAGACGCACAAAAACACAGGTGTGAGTGAGGATGGAAGTAGAACATGAGACATTGGGCCAGTCCCGTGGTGTGGAGACAAAATATTTTCTTCAAATCATTACGGCAGTAACTTTTTTTTTTTTTTTACTTTTTAGCTGTCGAGGTTTTCTTTGAACTTTCTGGCTTCTCTCCCTTAATTATCCCTTGTAGAAAATTAACAAGTGGAAAGGCTTTTCTGTCCGAAACATGATCGGACATGATCGACAAAATTTCTGTATCACAATTGTTAAGAAGTTTGTCAAAAAGAATTATCTGTCCGACTTTAAGGCTCTGTGTGTGCGTGTGTGTGTGTGTCTAACCAAGATGTCTTCACGTACAGTCCCACGTGACATCCCGTCGTCCATTTACGTGATTTCGTCGCAGAGTAAATATTCGCCGATCGGTCAAACAATTAGCCGAGTCTTGTAGTCTCGCTCTCAAACTAGTCGCCCGGATGTCCACCGCCAGCGAAGTGCCGTCATTGCCCATGCTCAGCTTGTCATGTGCACTGACGTCATCAGCCAGGAGCCGCATCCCAGGGCGCCCCGCGCGAGGCTCCATGTCACGCACAACGTTCGCGTGACTGGCGGGGTGAGGACGGTTGTCTGTGACTGGGTAGGCGCCAAACTTCAAGACGAATCATTAGGATCTCTCTCTCAAGCTCAACCCAGAAATATATTCATCAAATTTAAAGGATTAAAAATTATCTAACTCAAACAAATAACGTTATTAGAGAAGTGACAGAAGAATACTCAGCCCTTCGATGAGGAAGGAATACTCTGAGAAATATTCCTTTGATGAAATTACAGTTTGTTCAGACCTTTCTAGACAGTATGATAATGAAAATCAGAGCAAACACAATAACTTCTACAAGTGAGAAAATATTAGAAAAAGTAATTACACAGATTGAAGACTGAATGAAGGAAGTCTGAATGAAAAAGAATTTAATGAACCTTGAAAGAAACAAAAAGGAACTTATTAGTATAAGGGAAAAGAAAATGGAAGGTGTACTGATTTGCTCCACAGCACGGTGGATACCAGAAGGAGAGAAAGTCGGAAAAAGTTAACCTTTATTTAACGCAGTTTGATTAAACCTTTTTTTTTTTTTGATAATATATTTTTAAAAAAAGGAATACATCTACCAGCTCCACTCAGTGGGCCAGTATCCGAAACCTTTCTTTAAACTCCAAGCGGATGAGAATTTTTTGAACGTGTCCCGTCCGTTGATGGTGGCTCCTGTATATTAACGCCCCTTCCATTCCTGCCGATAAACAGTAAACACCTACACACTTTCCATGATACGATTGACTGAATACGACCATGTTCTACCCATGCTCCGTAAGGTGCCAACCTGGTGCTAATAAATGTGACAGCCATCATTGACAATGTTAGAGGCACTGACAGATTTATTGGACCCCTCGCCATTTTTGTGACGAGGCGTGACACAGAGTCAATGATGCACGTCCACCAGTGCAGTGCACCCAGGGCTGGGTTAATGGCCAAAGAAACACAAAGGAAATAAAGATGTAGGTCAAAAAGTTCGTTGGTCGCGAGTGTGTGAAGATGGTCGAACTGAATGTCAACGTTCGCACCAGTTCTTCCTTTGTCCAACTCGCCATCGACTTCCCTCAAAGGTTCCTGGAAGGACGAACTCAGGGTGTCGTACCGAGCCACATGACCAAACAAGACCAGATTATGCAAAAAGGTGTTCTAGGCTGCTGATGTTGTTTAGTTGGTTTTTTTTTTTTTACTATAAATGTCCTCGTAAAGGGAGCAAGCTTGAAAAACTTCGATGGCAAGAAGTCATTGACCTGGACACCGTGAGCTAAGCAAGACCATGCTTTCAATTATTCCCTTGACATTCACTATACCGACAAGACTTATAAGTTAGTGCATGCTATTCAAGGTGTAATAGTCGTAGGTAAAATTATCTAAGTTTAAAAAACAGCTGGGACATTTCTTTCACCTTGCCGTTCCACCTACCAGTGGATTTCTGGGACGATCGTCACAATACTGAAGGAAAATTCTCGTGCAGGGGCCCCCGGTATCCGGTTCTCGTACCATACCTTCTGCAAAGGGGTCCCTGCATCAGAATTTTCAAGCTCCATCGTGACTATAGTCCAATCTGAGCTTTTTGCATACGAGGTCTAGAAATTTCTCTTCCATCGACCATCCATACCCCTTTCTCTGGGATCGTACGTACACTTGATGGCGCTCGTCTTCACTCCAAGCAAGACCACACCTAAAACTCTACTGTCGGATGTGTTTATCTGGGAAGCTACAGTTGTCAACGGTGTTTGGACATAATCTTTTGTCAACATGCTCGTCTGGGCAGGTGTGCAGTGACGGGTCGCATGTTCAGGTGCTTCCAACACACGACAATGATCGTCATTGTGTACAAGTCGACCCACGCGGTGAAGCCGAGCGTGGTGACATATTGTGTGAGCAGCCAGGACACATCTGTTGCCTTTAATGTCAATAGTAGATAAGTTAATTAACACAAGACTGGTTTCCGTTAAAAGTGCTACAAGTTCGCCTCGCTTTAGTAGGCTGAACGAGCCTGGCGAACGGGGTGCGTGGGTGGGGAGGTAAGCGTTCATCTGGACGGGTATCGTCGTCACGGTTCTGGTTTTTTTTATTTTTTGTTGTTGTTTTTTTTGTTTTTTTGTTGTTTTTTTTTTGTTTGTTTTTTTTTTGTTTTGTTTTGTTTTGTTTTTTTTTGTTTTTTTGTGTTTTTTTTGTTTTTTGTTTTTTTTTGAATAGGTCACACTGTCAGTTTGGTCAAAAGCATATCTGAAGCGTGCACGTGTGCAGTGGCGTCGCATGAACAGGTTATGTGAGCAGAGGCCATGCGAATGATCGACACTAGTTGTGCGTGACGGCGCATGCGCAGGTGCCAAGTGAAGCGAAAGGTTGAGTGAGCAGCGAAAACACATCTGTTGCCTGTAATGTCAGTATTACAGAAGTTAATTAATGGAAGACTTAACTGCCATTGATGTGCTACAAACCCTCTCGCTTCACCACACTGGAAGAAAGTGATGACTGGAGGCAAGTTGAAAGGGAGACGCGCGGTAGGTGGAATAGACAGAGCGAACAAGTTGGGGCATCTGAACAAAATATACCCTCGAGGCAATGAAACCTTTTACTTTTTACCTTGCAGATAATTAATCGCTTGTCTCTCAAGCTAAGAAAAATATGAAGAACTTGGTCATAAAATTTTGTGAAGTATTTGAAGAAGCTGCTTCATGATATTTTCTTTCCTATTTATTATCACTGTTTGAGCTTATGTGGAAGATTAAAAATCATTATAATGTTTTGTCTTCCCCTCTCTGTCTTTGTCTCTCTCTCTGAGCACTCTCTCAGCCAATGTTATTTTTCCATTCCCTTCTCTCGCTCAAAAGCTGTGTTTACTGCTGCTTGAATTCATTCTTATCATAATTTTGATCTTAATTTCAATCGTAAACTTCGAATCCTTTGGTTCCGTCCACGCACCTTCCTTTGTTGGCCTTTTGTCCGCCACCAAGCTGTGGGCTTCACTGGTGCTTTCTTTAACAGCTGCATGCTATATATTATCCTTTGCCACTCTTTGTACCTCCCTCTTCTCTCTTTTCTCCCTACTCCCTGCCCATCAACTTCTGTGTGTGTGAGAGAGAGAGAGAGCGAGTGTGTGTGTATGTTCTTTGTGAAGATATTTTATGCATTTTTTTCATCCATAATTCGCTTTAACGACCGCTTATCGTGTGCTATTTGAAGCCTTCTCTGTGATCATTACAGTATTTCATATGGCTGTTATTAAATGCAGAAATACAAAGTGTAATAACAGCAGTCACAGCACGTGATCATTCTTGTGAGAGGTAACCTCAGCAACAAACAGCCGATGTTTCGGAAACTTTTTGCAGTCTTGACTTCGTGATGCTCTCTCGCAACACTTCGTCATGTTCATTTATAGAATTATACTATGTGTGCTTGTAACAGTTGGCTATGTTTATTTGTCACACTTGCCCAAAGTTGATTTGTAACAGAAGTCCGATCCCCCTTTAGGGGTGGGTAACATGGCCCCTGGAGAGGAGAATCCAGACATTCGAGAACGAGGACCTGTAGAGGGTGCTCGGATCTCGCAAAAAGAGAACATAGAACCAACGAAGATACAAAACATGGTGGCCACACACGTAGGACACCAAGAATCTCTTCTTAAAACAGTCAAGTGGCTTGAGCTAATCTGATTAATAATGTAACCCGACATGATACTTTGTCGAAGGTCCTGATGTCGACGCCATGGAAGCTACAGGAAGGCTTACAAAGGTCAAAGACTGGACTGGTCTTCATGTCCAAGACAAGCTGGAGTGGCGGGCATTGTCACCTGCTGTGTCTATCCATATTCTCACCCACCTACTCCCTACCCATAATGACTAATACCAGTTAAGGGACGAATGACAACATTTGTGGCATTGTCTAGTTATCCTTCCAAATCGGAACCTGTTTGAGAGTTGTCTAAAGTAAGAAAAATGACTAGTACAAAGTTGTCTAAAGCAACCTGAAAATAGAAAAGATAATAAAAAGTTGTCTGCGTGTGAGAGAGCTATTTCTGTTCGATCTTTGATTACCTTAGGAATCGGCACCTAGATCATTGAACAACATTAAAAACAATCTTTGAGAACTGGAAAGGATCGCTCAATAAAGACACCTCTGGCTCCCCAGTTCATCTGCTTCCTCTCAACCCTCCCCCCTACACCTTATCACGTGTGTGTGTGTTGGGGGAGGGAGTAGCACCCCTGGTCACATTTGTATTTGCTTTTTGTTCCATCCAGTGTATCTTCTGATGGGTTTGATAGCAATCGATGTCACAACTATCGCACCCATTGAACACTCATAATCTCTAACACTGAGCGCAGCAGACGATTAAAATCGTCACAGTCAGGTGCCATCCGGGTGCACAGATGACTTGTTTACGAAATCTTTGCCGACCTGTTGATTGTGCAGCTGTCGTCCCTGTGTGGGGGTCTTTATTCCAGAAAGCTTTCGTTTTACAATTTGATGCTCATGTTTCTCATTTACATTCTGAAAACCTTTCCTTTTTTTCCATCCTCTTTCTGAGGCAGATTGTAGTGACGCTTTTAATTGTTATTTGTTCATGCTTGATAAATTTTTTCCAGTTAAGTGTTATCGTTACTATCTTGCTTTTTAATAATGAATTCCCTTTGGAAGTTAAAGTTAAGCCGGAGAGTAAAGCACAAAGGATGGAGGAACACACCGAAGTCCATGGACAGCGTTGGGCCGAAATCTTATCTTCGTAGTGAAGCTTACAGCAAGCTTTGGGTCAGGCGATGCTAGTCTGTTTATTATGGTATCTTCGATCTGCTAGTCAAGTATATCCTGTATATCAAGTAGGTCCTGGTGTTCTGCAGACTGCTTTCATAACATGAGCCTGTGACAAAAATTCGACTCCCAAACTTGATCATGTCGTAAAATTAATTTTAATACCCTTGTCTGTTGGTGTTGTTGTTGTTGTTGTTGTTTTGTTTTGCATTTTGTTTTTTGTTTTTTTTTTTTGCTTTGTTTTTTTTTTGCTGTTGTTGTTTTTAATTTTTGTTGTTTTTTGTTGTTGTTTTTTGTTGTTGTTTTTTGTTGTTGTTGTTGTTGTTGTTGTTGTTGTTGTTGTTGTTGTTGTTGTTGTTGTTGTTGTTGTTGTTGGGTGGTTTTTTTTTTGGTGGGGGGTTGTTTGTTTGTTTTGTTTTGGGGGTTTTTTTTGCTTTTTTTTTAATCGGCGATGACGAAATTCACTTATTGAAACAAACAAAACATGTAAACAACAACACACAGAAGGCCAGTATTATCATATGTATGTCCTGTTCAACCAAGAAAAAAAACTAAAGATGTAAACAATTAAATTCCTACTGTATACGAGAGGTGAACTTGTGTCACAACCTCACTTCCTACTTGTACCAGAAGTTTTGCTTTATGTCTCATAATACTTTTACATTTTTATCTGTGCTCTCTCTATTTTGACTGTGTGATGTTATGCCTTTAAATTTCCCCACGTTTAAAAATATATATAATTTAAGCATTCTGTCATATCATGATTATACAAATGATCTCATGGCCTTTCACTTACAGTGAACCAGACTAAACCTGACAAAGCACTGATCTTGAAGGACTGAACCATCAAAATGAACTTCTTTTAGCTCAGATTCTTTTTCGTGCGCCAACTTTTAACCAGTAACTACTGTGAGGAGTGTTTGTAAAGCCCTACAATCAAAGAAAGAAAGAATGAGAACTAATAAAAAAAAAATGGTGAAAGAAAGAGAATGTCGGAAAATTGGAAAAAAATGCGCGTGCGTGCGTGCGTGCGTGCGTGCGTGCGTGTGTGTGTGTGTGTGTGTGTGTGTGTGTGTGTGTGTGTGTGTGTGTGTGTGTGTGTGTGTGTGTGTGTGTGTGTGTGTGTGTGTGTGTGTTCTCCTCTTTCTCTCCTGCTACATTTCTCAGTTATGCTGATGCTGGTTGTGGCCAGACGTGAAACAGAATACCTTGCTGGTGCCCAGTGGAGCTGCCCCTTGTCCCACCGGCGGTCATTGTCATGGTAGCGTGGCCTTCAAAGAGCGCGTCGTATAAATTTTTAACGGTTTCTCGGTTGCCCGACTATTAAAATGCAGCAGAGAGTCTACAGAATGGCAGTCGGGGCCCTCGGCTTGCGCTGAGGACAATGAATCGGGTCTGAACAGTAAGAGATCATAAAGAGCAAAGGTCTGCTGTCCATCTTATATCCTAGGATTGAATCAAAATTTCTTGCAGATGCGTTATAAAAGTACATATGTTACTTGTGTGTGTGTGTGTGTGTGTGTGTGTGTGTGTGTGTGTGTGTGTGTGTGTGTGTGTGTGTGTTTAGTTGTTATTGTTGTTGTTTTTAACAAATGTTCGAGGTCGTAATGCTTATCCTAATTGGAAACTTTTGAGATACAGCAGGGCAAAACAAGATAGAACAAGGCAGGAAAAGATAAAAACAATTTAAAAAACGAACGAAAAACAAGAAAAAAAATAATAATACAAGCCAAGAAGGAATAGACAAAACAAGGCAAGGTAAGTATTTTAAAACGCGTTTTTAATTAAAATCTTTCCACTAAGCCAGTGAGTTACATTTGAAATTCAAACGGATTTTTGGAAAAGAAGTCGCACGCGCGCACACACACACACGCTCAAGGGGATATCGGGAAATCTTTGGCAGTCCTCGACTCCTTACTAAGGAGGACAAAGCTACTTTTATTATTTATCAGGAGCTGCAAGGCATAGCATCAGTCTGACTTGGCGAAACACGACAAACTCTCATTATCCTTTACTAAATCCACAAGTTTACTAGAAACTACCTTTGTGTCATAATTTGAGACTTCTCTTTTGTAAAAATATTTTCTTATTTTTGTTGCTCTTTTTTGTTTCAATTTTTTTTAAATTGGTTGTTGTTTTGTTGTTGTTTTTTTTTTTTTTTTTTTTTTTTTTTTTTTTTTTTTTTTTAATTAGTTCGATAATTCGTCCTTAGATATTTTGTCTTATTTTTCACAATCATTGTGTCATAGTAAGTAATAAACAAGAAATTGCAGAACAGTTTTCTTTCTGAAGAAGCCCCGTGAAGCTTCCAGATGTTTGCGCCTGTGTTTCAACGGCTGTTCAATGTTTGTCTCCATGACGATGTGCAAAACCATGCAACCCATGGTGCAGCTATAGTACATCTCTCAGCAGGACAATTAGCACAATTAACCAGAGATATCAGCATCATGAACCCGAAATGATAAATATAATCAAGCAAAACGATTAGTACAATTAACCAGAACGATTAATTAACACATTTGTCGGTTATGACAAAACCCAGCGAGCTCACCATCCATCACCTTTGTCCCTAATCACTTGAACCTTAAAGGAAACTTAAATTTCTTCGAACCAAGTGAGGTCTCTATCATCTTCTTCACCTCCGACTGACTACCTGTCATAAACATGGATAGAACCGACAGCTTTGATAAGCATCCAACCCCATTTCAGCAGCTGGGTTGCTGAGCACCTCCGACATTTGTATTCCAAACTCAACAGATGCTAGCACAGTGACAGCTGAAAGAAACAATAAAGAAAGAAAAAAACATCTCTAACAGAGACCTGTGACATCCGCTAGGATGCTAGCTCTTGCTGCTTGCCTTTTGACTAGCCTGGCAGACTGTCGTTGTTGCTGGTGCCATTAAAAATGGATTGGCACCGGTGGATGAAGAACACGAGTCCGTTGACAATTACTGCATGTTGCTGCCCCTCTCCCCCTGCAACCTCCTCCCTCTTGGGGACCTTATCTTGTTAGAGTCTCGGCAAATATTGAATCATTAGTCGGCCGGGGCCGGGCCTTACACGGGCCCCAACAATGGCTGATCTTGACGTCATCAAATATGGATGGTGGCGCTGGTGGCGCAGTGGCCCGTCTCGTGGCGTGATTGAAGACAATCACAGTTTTCTCCCTTCTCGCAACCTACCCGGTCCAGCAGCGTGCGGTAAGCCACGCCATTGTCACCTGCAAGTTTGGATCGACTTTGGCCGGTCTGATTTTGTTTTTTCTTTTTTTCCCTCCTTTTTTTTTTTTTTTTGGAGGAGAGAGGAAATCAAGTACAAGAGATACTGCATGGCGAGTCGACTTCATTAATTTATGTCATTAACACACTCCGTAGTGTGAGATAAATCTCGACTGTCTCGGGGAAGGTGTGTCACTGTCATATTTTCATGAAGACAGTGGGCAGTGGTCGATCTGCCTGTCCAGAAAACGTTTATACCTGTGCTGTAATTAAGATATTAATGTGAATAATCCGCTAGAAATAGCTGGTTATTGAAATTTACAAAGTGTTTCGTCCCACCCGATCTGAGTCAATCAGTTGTTTGTTTGTTTGTTTGTTTGTTTGTTTGTTTGTTTGTTTGTTTGTTTGTTTGTTTGTTTGTTTGTGTTCGTGCGTTGTCCTCCCTATGCATCGGCCTAAATGATGTTTTTATTTGTTGTGTTTCATATATGTATATAAGCCTAATCTCTGCTCATTTCCCAGACAATAAAATGAAAAAAAACCCAGGATATCTAATAAAAGATGATCAAGGAAAACTAAGGTGAGGATAGTGATTTTTTTTTTTTTTTTTTTTTTTTTTTTTTGGGAGCGAGTAGTTTGTAATGACATTACTCGTATTTCTCGCAAATAATTTTAGATATCCGATCAGTTATTTTTCATCTTCGGTTGTGTGTTGTTTATTTTTTAGATCTTTTTTCAATCTTCATACATTATTCTTTTAAAAAAAAACTACTCTGAGAAATTATTTCTTTTGAAAGAAGTACGCATGCGCACGAGAGAGGAGTATTAACTGTATTTTACTCTAATATTTAATCATCTTTTAACTTAGAAGGCTCCGTCTGCCTGAATATTTATGCTCACATGGATTGGAAGGTAAGTCGAGAACACATATTACATGTCATCCGTTTTCTTACCAAAACTGAGTAAGTTCTTGAATTTATTGCAGTTTTGATGGTCAACTGTTTTAACAGCAATCTTAGCGGTTTGTGTGTGGAAGACACTTAAAGATATTAGTAACTAAATCACAGTAATTTGTTTTAAACAGCCGAAACACCAAAAGACAAATGTAGAGAACAGAAGGAATTAACTTACTTACACCTAGGGCTGTAGTTTTTTTCCATTGGGTTTATATAATGTTGTGTTGTGGGGGAGGGTTATTATTGTTTTTGTTTAGTTTTATTTATATTTTTTTATTTATTTTATTTATTATTTTTTTCTTTTTTTTTTTTTTTTTTTTTTTTTTTTTTTTTTTGAGGGTATGGCTCCTCCAAAACCCAAATGAGTTTTAATAGAAATGTTCTTTTTTACATAAACACAGACCGACAGAGAAAGAAAGAGAGGCAGAGTGAACGAGAGAAATTGAGGTGGGTGAATGCGAGAATCTGCTGCTTAATTTATGTCCTAAATTCTAAGAGCGAGAGCGTGAATGGCGAACGCGCTAAAATATTCATGAATGCATTTGCGCGTAAGCCTTTCCTGTTGAGAGATTTCAAAATCAGGGTCAAGCTTTTTTTTTTTTTTTTTTGCACAGGATTATTTCTATTTCTTTCCTCCTTCCCTCCCTCCCTTCTCTCTCTCAAGTACCTTTCATGAAAGCGTTAGCGTGCAGCTGAAGGAATACAGAATGTCCAAACAGAGGAGTTGTGGGAAGGTGGGGGAGGGTAGAGACGGGTGGTAGCATGTGACATGGAGGGGGGAGGAGACGAAGGAGGTGATAGGTGCTCACCGTTGCAACATTTATGAGAGCGGCCAGCGATGCGCGATGTCCGACACGCAGCACGGGGTGTCACTGGGGGCTTCTGGGAAAGCTTCTGAACTCGGGTAGCACTTGACGGCGTCCGCTTCTGCCAGCTCGATTCAGATTTTGTTTTGAATCAAATCGAATTATGTAGCCGGAGCTTTGTAAATTATGCCGGAAGCTTTGACATCAAGTGTATCTCCATCAAGCCAAAACATCCTCCCAGTATTTAGCGTACAATGAGACTTAAAGCCTCACCCTAGCGCAAAAAGTTTTCAAACAAGTCGATGAAATATATGATAATAAATAAATCCACAGAAAAAATAGCGAAAAACTATGTTCCGTGTAGGAGGTACATCGTTGTTCTCATCTGAAGTTTGGAAAGAGGATATGATGCCCTTTCATCTACTCCGCAAAAGTAGACGATGATTGGACAAAGAAGTTCCGGTAGTGGATTCAGCCATTAGTGGTGTTAGTAGTCAGAGCTTTGGTCAACTCTATTATTCTTTTCTCATAAAAAATTTAATTTGAAATTCGCTTCTCATAGCAAACTCTTCAAGCGTCAAGTTCTGTCAACTTGCCCGAAACTTTACCTTAGTTTTATCTTCAACACCGGGTTGGCCTTTAATGTTTGGAAGAGACTGAGTTTTCTAACTCGCTTCCAAGCATGGGGACACTGATGAACGCTCTACCTGCTGTGCGTTAAAGAAAAGAGACCCGGATGTGTTACAAGCGGACGCTCAAGCGTGAAAAAGAGAAGAAACTCTTTAGACGAAATCATGTGGAACCGGACAAGCACAGAATGTGAACAGTGGACTCAGCAGCTGTCAGTTGGACTGGTAGAAGAAAGTGGCTTCAGGACCGAGGCTTTGCGAGGCGAAATTTACAAATTGTTTGCTTTCATTTATTTATTTTTGTTTTTGTGTTTGTTTTGTTTTGTTTGTACAATCACTCACCACACAACCATCCAAATGTTGTTGTGGTGACAGGAAGAGTCAGGAGACGATCATCAGACGAGGAGAGGAGTTGTGTAGCTGGGATGTAAGGGAAGAGCAGTTGAGAGAAATAATCAGGGCAGGTGTCAGCAAAGACATGAAAACACAGCACGGACAGTTTGTACTGGATGTCACAACGGATGGGAAGCCAGTGTAGACAACGAAGTAGAGGATGGCGTGGTCACGTGTCCTGCCCTCAGCACCAGACGTGCAAGAGAGTTCTGTACTTTATGTACCCGAGAACCAACTACTGGGTACCACGTCGACAAACAGATCACACGAGGCTCGCACACACTTTGTGCAGTGAATGAAGACAAAACCAGAGACATCTCATCTATGAAAAAAAGACTATTAATAAATACAAGCTTCCATCCACCATTCAAACAGTCTTGTCTGTAACCCTGCACTGTCCCCATATGCACCCATCTTCCCCAAAACACAGACATCTCCAAAAGTGACTATTCAACAAGCTACTGCGCCTCATGTGACAATAAATGTTTTCAAATACATGCAGTTTCTTCTCGGACTCCTCTGGGCCTTTCTCTCCTGCCAACAAAATATATTTGCGATTCTTTCACTCGGTCCCCTGTGTCCTGCAACAATCCTCTGTATTCTGTACAATCACTTTTATTCTGCAAACTCCCTTGTATTCTGTCATCTGACACATAGTTACTTTGCCCTCATATTCTGCCTCGGAGATTGGAAAAAGTGAACAAATGGTTGAATTCATCCAATAACCAACCGAATAACAAACATAACTTCTACAAAACAGCGACGACCCATGGATAATTCCAGTGACATGTAGCTAACTTCAGTGATGTCATAGAATACACAAGTTTGAATTACTTTTAGCAAAAAGAATGTGGATTCTAAACATAGAAACAGGGTGGGAAAAAACTTCTCTCATCAAAAGCTATTTCTCATCATGAATGATAAGGGAAGACTGTAATATTTATTCAGGCGTTGCCGAAGAAACTTGGCCACCCTGAAGAAATTGTGGTTTTTAACACCGACATTAAACATGTCGAAGTCCTTTTATTGGGTGTAAACCTCCATGAGTCGCACACCCACGTGTCCTCCGCTTGGGTGAAAGACATGTTGATCAACACTCCCACGTGACTGAGTGTTTGCTTAACGAACGTGTTACCTCATACACTTGTTGTCTGAGGCCGGTTGCATGGGATCAGGACAAAGGAGTCAAAGTATCCGCGGTATTAACCCGCTTCAATTCACTGTACGGAACTGGGGGAAAAAAAACAACAACAACAACTGATGTCGTTTCATTAACTGTTTCTGTGATGTTGGACACTGTCACTGCTGTGTCAATGTAAAATGATGATATGCTGCTTCACTGAATAAAGTCGGCACAGCGTCTGTTAGCTTGGGTCTCCGACATCAAAATGTTTATTGAATTCTGTTAATAGTTATTCTTGATAGCGATCTTAATTTTTTTTTTTTTTTGTTACAGCTGTGGAAGCTTTTTAGAACTTTGCTGTCCCAGTCCCACAGATCTTTGAAAGTTTCTGGAACGTTCGAGAAAGTCGTGATTTGTTTCTCTTAATTTCACACGAGAATCGAGTCCCCTCTACACGAGGGCTTAAACTGGGTGACGTAATGACTCCAAAAGGTTTAGAATGTGGGAACTGACGTCACCACTGTCGGACTAAACGTCACAGTCCTGAGCTCTGCCAAACCCGAGGTCACGAGGTCAGAAATGGTTGCTGAGCTCCACGTGACGCCGCAGGTCCACCTTACGTTGGAAAGCTCGGCCGCAGCGGGTACATGCAAAGGGCTTGTACCCAGTGTGCTTCCGGCTGTGTGTGATGAGGTTTGAAGACTGGCTGAACGCCTTCCCGCAGATGGTGCACTTGTGTGGTTTTTCTCCTGAAACATACCCCAGACACTTGCACTTATCTGCACCCAACTTTAAAGTAGTTTTAACTGGCAGATTCAAGAAAATTTTTGTTTTCAGTGCCCTCGGTTTTCAGATCATATTTTGGTTTATATCGGATTTATAGTTCATTGCAAAATACCCTGAAATCATATATTCTCAACAAAAACCTTTTTGGAAGATAACAGCTTTTAAACTTCGATCTTCTAGAATGCCGTATCCATGACATCATTTAATTACATGGATTAGCAGAACTACCATACGCTTTCAACTCTCCAATTGGCTGTAAAAAAAGACATTTTTAAGGAATCCATGTCTGAGATTAAAGTCACGGCGTGCATCGATGTATCTCCTTATGTATCGATGTATCTCCTTATGTATCGATGTATGACCTTATGTATCTCCTGAGCGAATGATTCTTGTTGTCACAGACAATATCGTAAAATAAACAAAACTTCTTCCATTAGAAAACAAAATTCCATTTCGGTGGGCTTTTTGTTTTTAGAAAATGTGACGAGAGCTGTAACGGTAAAAGTGGCTAATGAGAGGTGCAGTCGGCATGTGAAAATAAATAGACTCTCTCACCTGTGTGGATGTAGGTGTGCTTCTTCATGTCCGACTTCTGATGGAAGCGCTTGCCGCAATAAGGACACGGGTAAGGCCGGGTGTCGGAGTGGATGAGCATGTGGGTGGACAGCGTAGAGGACCGCTTGAAGCACTTTCCACATTCTCGGCACTGGAATGTGCGCTCTTTGACCTCCGGGAAGCCTTTGACCTCCGGGAAGCCTTTGACCTCCGTGAAGCCTTTGACCTCCGGGAAGCCTTTGACCTCCGAGTATCCTTTGACTTCCGAGAAGCCTTTGACCTCCGAATAGCCTTTGACCTCCGAATAACTTTTGACATCTGGATAGGCCTTGACATCCGGGTAGTTTTTTATTCCCAGGTTGCCTCGATGTCCGTCGGAATCCCCTCCAGATCTCCCCGTCGAGCAGAGGCCGTGGCTCGAGGACTCGGCGGAGAAGGCATTGGAATAGAACCACCATGGCCCTGCCCTCTGCTTGATTGCTGTCCCCTGCCACGGCGGAACCAGGGACGACCCAGGGCTGTCCTTGACCCGCGGTGCGGCAGCTGCAGCACGTGCAAGCCGGGAAGTCCTCCAGCGTCCAAGGTCGTGGCGGGAGAAGGGGCCGAAAAATGGGCACGGGGTACGCGGGAAAAAGAGCAGGCTGCTGGGACTCGCAGCTTTGGGGACTTCCGGTGGGCTCCTACTCTCGCAGCAGCTTCTCTGTGGTAACGTCCCTTTGGTCAAGTTAGGGTCCAGTGTAAAGCTAGCACTATCCGTCGCCAGAGGCTGGAGGGCATCCTTTTCAGACCCTGTTACTCCGAGAGTCTTTTCCTTGGGCGTGGTTACAGATTCTCCATGTGTTTCCTTGCTAACCGTGAATCCAGATGCGAGGGAGGGAGTGTCTGTGATGGGAGGAGGCCGCAGCCGTGAGTATAGCGTGCTCAGGTGAAGCCCTGCAGGTGGGCCTTTCTGCGAGTCGCTGGGCAGGAGAAGGTCGTGGTCAAGGGTCAACCAAGACAGGAAGTCCCCCAGCATCTCATGAATGTTGGCGCTCTTGAGGTCGGACACGATCCCTGTGTCTGGAGTCACTCCTGCAAATGTAACGTACGCAAACACGCACACACAAGCACACAAATACAAACAGCACACACGTACGCACACACATACACGCAGGTAAAGATAAATATTGTAAACATTGTGTGCTCACATTTATAAATCACTATACATAAAATATAATAAAATGTAGGTTGTCGTAAAAGAAGTGCAGTCAGATGTGTCGCCTCTGATTGAGGAATTTTGCACCAGGTGTTCAAACAGTGCTGTGAATGTCTTTTTTATATTTAGTCTCCCTCTGTAACCAGTTTAATGTCGTTTTTTTTTTTTTTTGTTTACTGTGTGCGCGGCTTTACGTGTGTGTTATTGTGTGTGAGTGAGAGAGAGTCTGTGTATGCTTTTTGTGTATGTATGAGTGATGCATACTTGTGATAGTAATAAAAATAGTAAAAGGTATTGTAATACCTACATAGCCTGTAAAGTCTGTTTAACGACCACACAACTGATTAATTATCAGACCGGGCTGATGAAAGTTTGAGCATGTAAGAGCAGGTCCAGCATTCACCCCACTAAAAACTCCAGAAAGAATTCATACACGTCATCAAAACGCAAATTCAAAGGTCAGATATCCTCCTCCCCCATTCGCCCTACACCACCGATCCTTTCACTCCCACATCTGACAGATAACGGATTCGAAGGTAGCAGCTTGGACCCAAACTCCTTGCGTATTAGTCTTAAGAGGAGGATGGCAAAATGTCTGTTTTGTCCTACATGCTTTACTGCTTGTCCGATTATTTTGCCCTTTTAACTGAAAAATTTTTTAAATGGCATCTTAGAGAACTAAGCTGGTTTGTGTCGTACAACAAGACAAAACAAAAGAATGAGTGATATTAAACAATAGTCTTGCGTTCCAGTCCTTCATATCTTTACAACTGTTATGATCAGAAAGAAGCCCGGTCCAGGACTGACACAATGTTCCAGAGAAGACGCTTGCAAATTTTAAATTCAGGGGTCTACGAGGAACTGGACAATATCCATGCCCTCTGAGAGCAGAACTTTATGGTTGTAAGATAAAAAGACCGTCCACAGCAAATTAAGAAGACCCACCATGCTGAGATTCAACCAAATCCATCTTAAATATCAGATAAAAGCTTGTTACCAAACTAACTCATGCTAGCGCTTTAAGAGCAGACCGTGATCACACAGCTGTCCACAGGACTTTCATGATTAAAAAGATTCTGGACAAATCTTCGAGGGTTGTGGCTATAGGCTCACACGAATTTCATCAACCAAAAAAAAAAAAAACGGCCCATAATCGAACTGGCTCAATGTTCCAACACTCAATCAGTCGACCTGTAGGGATGATTTTTTTTTTTATCAAAAAGACATCCAGGTCGAACGGGACGGATCTTCCAGTGGTCCTGAGAGTGGGTGCCCCGACACGATCGTCTGATCAGAAAAACGTCCCGCGCCTTGACGTCCTCCTGGGAGGGAGCCTGCAGTGGCTCTAATAGACGGTTCTTCCTGCAGGACCGGCGAGGCTGTGCGTGGCGAGACGGGAGGCAATGCTGTCCGCTAGCATGCTAGGGAGGAGCCGCTCCTCTGCGGGGAAATCACATCTGATTAGCTCCCCTCGTCCATGCACGCCGCTGGCGGGCCGCTGCTTTAAATATACATTAAAATAATAGGCAGCAGGCTGACCTCAAGGGAGGCAATTCACGTTTGACTTCCATCGCAAGGGACATCACTCTCAGGGCCAACGATCGAATTCATTTTTTTTTTCTTTTTATTGTTTCAAAATGCTGTAACTGCGTGGTCGAGTTGCTCGTGCCGTCGCTGCCTCTACTATTAGGAGAATTGTCTTACAGTCCTGCGCTCACTGCCCACGATTAACCTTTCGCCGGAGGTGAAAGGTCAATTTGATGTGGTACTTCGTTTGCTAGAAGCCTGCCTGCCGGAGAGCGAATCCAGTGACGTATTTCCATTTCCGGCTCGCCGTTGTCCCACGCGTGCTATCACCGGAACATTAGTGGCCGCCTTTTATTCTTTCCCCCTATGATTTCTCAAAACATCAAATTTCAGGAAATATGCCAGCTGCATTTTTCCCCCCTCGAATTTCGCATGCAAGCCATCAATCTGTAAAAGACGCAGTCGAAAAAATCGCTTGCAAAAATTACAGAAAACATCAAACAATTGTTAAAAAGTGAATGGAATCGCTGTTGATGATATTATATTCGAGTCGCTGTGGATGATATCAAATTAAATCGTAAAACCTGCAAGCACGAGATTTTCAGTGATACGTCAATATTTCTTCGCTTTTCCTATCTTTGAAACTGGCCCCCAGCACATTCGACTCTTTTTCCAAGACAATACAACTTTATTTGTCCCAGAAGGTAGTTAGGAATCAGTCCACACAGCTATAATTAACAATAATTTTAAAAAAAAACCTTGCCTAAAACATGCTACAGGGGCATAACTCACTATCCAGATGTTGCTATATATATAATGCCAGCGAGTGAATGGGGATTAACTAAAATTTCTCAACCAATGATTGAACAAAATTTTCGAAATAATCCCATTGAACGATTGGGAGCGAGCTATGGAGTGTGTTATTAATGAACTGCCATTAACTAACCAGGTTAATGAGATATTTCAGCTTTTTAGTTAAAGAAAAATAGGCCAGACAGTTTCTTTACCTTCTCACAAATAAATGTATTTCAATTTTAAAGTCTGAATAAAGTAGGTGTACGTGTGTGTGAGTGTGTGGTTGTGCGCATATTTAGTGTGGTGCTAAGCGCTCAGATGATAGAAAGAAAAGAGAAAGGAAAGGTAACACTCGTTTGACTCCATACTGAGTATATATAAAACATCATAAGTCGTTATGCTCAGTATGTTGTGTGAACTATTCAGGTGTGACCCAAGCGAAGGAAGAAAAGAAAAAAATTGGCAAATAAAACCACATCACTGCAAAGCAACGAACCCTTTAAAACAGGGAAAGAACAGCCTGCCAGAGACAAAATCCGAACCCATGACAGCCAGTCCTCACTGTATTGATAACAGGGGCCAACCGACTGCCAGACAGTCTTTATTAAAATTTCTCAACCACATTGCGAAAATGAAAAAAAAAAAGTAGTAGTAGTGGTAGAACGAAAACAAATCGAAAACGTGTTTGCCACAATACTTGTTATTACAAGTAAAAAATAAAATGAGATAAAAGGTGAGGAGGTCAAGTTTCTATCATAACTTACCATCAAGTTGTGCAACTCGGACACAAGTCATCAGATCACAACAAATTCTGACCGTTAGCTTCCATCCTTCATGCAGATCGCCATTGTTCGCGGAGAGAGCTCGTGTCCGGACTTCTGGACATGACAAACTTTCACAACTTCTTTAGCACATTACATGGAAATCGCCGGCGACGCCCTCCTGTCTCCTGCAAAACCTGGAAATTACACCCCACGCTGCCCGGGCACCTCCACGTCGTTGTCAAGGCAACCGCTGTCACCACAAATGATGTTACAGCCATAGTCGCCCGGCGATAAATGGTTTGAGAGGGAAATCTGAATGAAAGAACGTTTCTTCAACTGTCTAAAAATGCGCGGTTTCTTCAGAGAAGAGGGCAACTAAGTGTGAGTTCTGACATCCACCTTCCCTCCTAAAGATTTCTGCCAAAGACTTCCGCTTTCAAGCTTTTTCGTCCTTTTTTTTTTTTTTTTTTTGTAAAATTTTGAAGAAGTTGACAAATAGTTTGCGAGGCTGGGGTCGACATGATTGCATGGTTCAACAGAATGTAGTGGCAAGCTCAGGGAAAATAGTATCTATAGTTAAAGTATCTCTATAGTGCTGATTTTCAAATTATTATTCCAAACGGTTTATTGTTGTTACAAAAGTAGACCAAAAACAACAGGAAAAAAAGATTTTAATGAAAGACTTTGGTCTTGTTCCCCTTTTGTAAATTGTTTGGGGAAGCCGGCGGAGAGTTATCTAGACTGTGGTCGACACCATGGCATGTTTGCAAGAGAATGTAGTAGAAAGCTCAAAGAAAACAGTATAGTTATCAGTATAGGGCTAATGTTTGAAATTATTATTGAAAACATTTTAAAGCTGTTTTCACAAAACTAGACCTGCATTTTTTTAAAAGAAAGTAAGCAAAGGCAAACAAGTCGGCAAAGAAATGGAACCAAAAGGAATAAATTTACACAAAGAACCTGAATTTCTACCAAAAGGTAAAGGATATTTAGCATATTTAGAAAGGTCACGTGATCCAGCCTGTTTGAGTGCAAGGAACCTTTGATGTCTATAGATGTGAGTTCGTGAGCTGTGGCCAGTTTCCCCCAACTTACATTAAATTTTTCTACAAAAATTATTATTTTAACTTATTTTTACTGGTTTTTTTTTTTCTAGAAATGTCTGCTAAGAAAGTGTATTTAATGATAAAGGTCGATGGTAGAACATTTTCTCTTATGCATACCTCTTCTGACAAAAGGTTTTGGAGAGAGCAGAAGGACGAGACTGGTGTTCAGTCATGAACATCGCTGTCTTCAGATGACTGAGCGGATAGCGTGGCGCTGCAGTTGCCCTGACCTCCCCCCCTGACCTCTGCCCCTGACCTGCCCAGCGGAAGTACCAAGCATGCACAGTGTGCTAAAGTAAACCTGCAGGAGACACTTCCGCTCACCGTCTTCGCTCGCTCCCCTCTACCCTCCTTTCTGGTCAAACTCCGCGCGAAGACAGACGGAAGGAAAAGATCTGTCACTGTTTTTTTGGAAATCTGTCATCGAGAACGCTCAAGATAAATAGGAACAATTGTGATTGTGGCACCCCCAGCATGCGCTGCAGAAGTGAGTGATGTCCCTTGTCACGGGCAAAGCTCGCGAGTGAGTGATGTCCCTTGTCACTGTCCGGGCCTGATAGCTCCCAATGTGAGGCTCTCTTTTTTTCCCAACGACTACAGGCACATCTCCGAGAGTGGCACTCCACCCCAGCCCCTACACCCCAGCCCCCATACATCCACTCGACCCCCATCTTCCCGTCATGCTCCAGACTAATCACGATCGTAGCCTCGATGACTGAAGAAAAGTATGGCAATCCGGGCGTGACAGTTTAAACTGCAGAGAAATACACTCTGTTATCAGAAATATTTTGTTAGAGTGCACACAGGAATTTGTTGTACTCTAAAAGAGGGATCCTCCTTATTTTTTATATTAAAAAAAAAAGAAATGTGTATTCCATCTTCTAATCATTCGTTCAAATAATTTTCAAACAGTGATAATTAACTAATTAATGTCGACTGTTCTAAAAACAGATGTTCTGACATTACCAGCTACCTGTTCATAAGAATTACGGGGATTGAAAAAGGTTTGTAAAATTACTTTTATCGTAATGAAAACGTAAGTCTATTCATAACAGCAATTATGTGAAATAGGAATGCAGACATTAGAGGAGGAGAGGAGTGCAGTGAAACGATGATTTAAATCAGAAAGGAAAGGCAGACAGAAAAATAAGAATATCCTCTAGAAGAAACATCATTTGTGTCTGGATCCAGAATACTTAGTGGGAGAGATAAAAACAATGGCATGCACACACGCACTCTATCTCTTGCAAACACACACACAGAGGGTGAGAGAGAGAGACTAGAGAGCAAAACAGGGTGGAGGAGGAAAGAGGGGGAGAAGAGGAGGTTCCGGAAGGAAGCGGAATGTTTACAGACAACAGACATGGCGCAGAGTGGGTTTTAAAGTTTTCCCTCGTTATTAAATGAAACGAGTTTTCTAGACACTCTGGCGATTTGGATGAAGACGGCACTAGGCGAGCTCCTACCCGGTGCTTATAAATCAGTACTGGGACTTGGGGCCGCAGACAAAAATCCATGTTCAGACTTCATTAGTCAAACTCAATCTGAGGCCGGAAAATTTGACAAATGATATTCATGACCGCCAGAGGGTTTTGATCATCATTCAGAACAATGCTGAGGATCCCCTGGGAAGGACCCGCGTCTCCGCAGAGCCTCACTGGAGCGGGGCTGGCCTCCATGTCCGCTTACTAACGCAACAACAATCAGAATGTGAAAAACGCCCACTAGCGCCATCTAACGGTAAGTATCCTCCGTGCTCCCTACCAAGGGAGGAGGATGGTTAAACAAAAACGGTTGCGTCTCCTTCTCTCCCCCTCATCACCATACATTAATCCTTAAATTTTCCATCACCCTGTATGAGAGGTTGTGGTGAACTTCCCTTCCCGGCCACTCCTCCCCCCTTTCGTCGTCGATGGCAAGTCTGAAGGTTAGGGCAATGACCAGTGCAGCCCAGCAGAGACAGTAAAAAAGTGAATCGTTATCTCACGAGTCGTATCGTGCCCGTGCTACATTTTCGTGACAAGGGCCAGTTGAGCCCAGCGCACTGTACTCGCCTGTTCGCCAGGGATCGAGACCCTGAGCGTCAGCAAAACAAATGGCGCCTCCCTTCCGCGGAGGGCAAGAAGGGAACGAGACAACGAGAAGTGTGAGAAAAAAAAACTCTGTTCAAAAAGTTATGCGATTTATTATTGAGCATTCGATTCTATATATATATTTTTTTTACTTATAAAACATTTTTCTATGTGTGTGATATACATCTCTCTCTCTTTGATGATGATGATGATGATGAGGAGGAGGAGGAGGAGGAGTGTTGATTCACTAGCCTCCGCCACTTTGATACCCCCAGGGGGCTGTAAGCGAAGGTAAGTCGCTGGCCTGGGGTAACATGGCGAACACAAGGGCAAGCATTCTGTCTTCGTAGCTATAAAGCAGACACCGGAGATGTAGATTTACCTCTGGGGTTGTAGTTACAGAGCAGTGGCAAACATGCGATAGGGCAAAGAAGCTTAACATCTTTGCAGACTCCACTTTCCAGTTTCCAAGACTTTTGCTACTCTGCTGGTGTTATCTCCCCTTTGCTCCAGGGCAACGCTTTTATCTCGCATCGTGCTACGGCTCGCTTGTCACCCTTTAATTTCCTCTAATTAAACTTAATTTGCAGTTGATGATTACCGTCAAGCAAAACCGTTATAGCGGTTGCAGTAACCCGTTAAGTGTCTACTTGTTAGACATCTGAGTTATCGCCGTATCGATGTGCGCCTTCCTCTGATAATTCGGTTGTTTACTTGTTAGCGGTTAGCTTCATATCCCAGACGACATCACTGTCCATAAGTCTTTTTCGTAAAGCCGATCTTTAAAAAAATGTCTCGTTCTTCATTTTGTATTTGATGTGAATTTTGTATTTGATGTGATTTAGTGAGAAGACATGCCGCACGCGCAATAACTGATGTGTATTCATGAATGCAAGACAAATATACTTATATTCATGCTTATATATATATTATAAGACAGAGCTTACTAATCGATGTTTCATACTAAATGTTTTAATGTTTAAAATTATGAAAAGGAATGTAGTCTATCTAGTCTTGCGCACAAAGAAAGTAAAATAAATTCATGTAAACATAAAATAATTGCTCGTAAGAAAAAGAAAAATTTCCGCATCGAATCACACACTCACACACACACACACACACGCATGTCTGGGCTTCTATATTTTCTAAGCGCATAATAATGTGAAAAGCACACAAAAATGTAAAATAATGATCTTACTGTCTCAACATGACTGAAAAATTCTTCACAAGCCCGCCAAAAATCATGCCAAATAGAGATTGTCAAAGCTATAGGCACAAAATTTAAGTATAACGAGACGAAAAAATATTTCCCCTAGACATTTCTTTAGCATATGATAGGACAATTCCATCGTAAATTTGTTCACCCTTTCTTCCCGAGGCAGGATTAGCTTTTCCGTTAACGGTGAATGCCTTGGAAATCTCAGACCTCTTGGAAGTCTCCAAGGATCCATTGAAAATGGCATCTGCAACTGCCATGTCATTGAAGACGATTCTTTTGTGCTGCATAAACTTGCTTACAAAATATGAAAACACAGTAAGAAATGAGTTATTGTGATAGCCTTTTGAGTTTAAACTTTTAACCTATTATTATGAAAGTGTTTGTAATGAGTGTTGGCTGTATTGCCAGAAGTGATTACATAATCTTTGCCGTTGTTGGAAAAAGGAGACAAAGAAATGATTAAGACCATCAGTTATCCTGCTGTCGGCAAAAATACTGATGTCGAGGTTCATCCTTAAATTAGCAGAAATTAACAAAGACGCCTGTATCAATGAATGAATAAAATTTTAAAAAAAAGATATTTTGAGGAAATCGAAAAGCCTTTAAAGCACGATGAGATGCGATCATGGTTTCGCCGGGAAGAAATTTTCATTGCTTTTATTGCAAGGTTCAAGCTTACTTAGTCTACTGTCTACCTGAGAATAGCAATAAAAATAAAATGACCAACTGTCGTCTTCACAGTCTTCAGTGATTAGTCATTGTCTTTGTACTACTTATACGAAGTGCTAGAAGGGTTCAGAAACGGACCCGACATTCCATGGAAAGTTTTTCCATGAGCTGCAATTTTTACTGGAGGAGAAATCTGTTGCAGCAAACCGTGACCGGGTGTCTGATGCTCGTGTAAAGCCTGAAATTCTTCACGACTGCAGTGAGAACTAATTCCTGGGGGAAAAGTCGTCCGAACCGATAACGGCCAACGTGACGTCACGCGGCGAGCCTTGTCGAAGACGGAACCAGCGAGTTTGATGTGGTGTGACGTCACAGTGCCACATCTGAGTAGAGATGACAGGACGGCACGTGCGCCGTTGACACGATTCTCAAGGTGCCAGAGAGGACATTGCAATCATGTCAACACCCCTTTGAAGTCATGTGATCAGACTGAGTTCCAGGTGGTGTGAGATAGTCTGACATTAAGTGGTCAGATCAGCCCTCCCTTCCTCCTCCTCCTCTTCTCCTCCCTCTTCCACACACACACTTTCGGTACAGTTTTCTCATTGTTAGAAATTGAATTCATTCTTGTTTGCTAGTTTTACATGACCAATAATTTAAATACATACCGAGTGCCCTAGTGCCCCAGAAGTGCACCCCCTGAACACATGAATGCCCTACAAGTCTGTTTCCAAAACACATTCTAGAAAAATTCTTGAAAACAATTGTATTATTGTGCATTAGGCACTGGAACCCAACGTGTACCTTCTTATGCTTGTCATATATACCTGTCATAATAATAATTGTGTGCCAGCGCGCGTGTATGCGTGTGCGTCCCTAGGTGCTACTTTTGTTGTTTTTCTTTTGTTTTGTTTTTGCTATTTTGGGGTGGGGTTTTTGTTGTTGTTGTTGTTGTTGTTGCTGTTGTTGTTTGTTTTCTTTGCTTCTTTGTTTTTTGTTTTTGTTTTTTGTTTTTTTGTTGTTTTTTTTTTTTTTTTTGCTTTTTCGCTTTTCTTTCTTTAGCTAAGCGCTCAAGTCACGTGTACGATGGTGCCTAGACAGCCCAAGAAAGAACGAAACTACAATTCGTCAGGCTGATTGACTGTTGGTGTTTTACTCCGTGTCAGCAAGAGGCGAATGAGACAGCCTTACTTGCTGAAAACGATGGATGTGGAGTCGAAAAAAAAAAAAAACAAATTACTAACCAATCGCTAGGCAGGCAAGACATACAAAGCTGAAGGGAAAATCTGGTCACCACATGAGATACAGACCGACAGAAGTCGTCAGCACATAAATCTCTGACGGATCAATCACGAGTCGCCATGTAAGCTATTCAAGGAGTTGGGTTGGGAGATTTTATGAAAGCCGAGAAAAATCAGTTTCTGATGCTGATGCCACTGAGGCTGCAAGGTGTAGAGAGGTTCCTGAGGCAAACAAAAAAATGTTACCGAATGAAAGGTAGACTATGTGTGTGTGGTTGTGTTGTTGTTGTTGTTGTTGTTGTTGTTGTTGTTGTTGTTGTTGATGAGAGAGAGTGATAGACTGTTACGAGACTGGTAAACTTTCAGTTCATACGTAAGTAATTCACTCTGAGATTGTATGTATGCAGAAGGCTGTGCATTCATGCATGTGTGTGTGTGTGTGTTCACGCGCGCTTGATTAGACGCTTGTATTCAAGGAAAACAATGTTTAAAGAGAGGCTAATGCTGATGAAAGCATGAAATAACTCACTAAACTGATGTTGGTAACATACCGAATCTTACTATCGGGAATCTACCTTAATTGAATGACACACCGAAGTCCTCTTCCCACTAAGCAACAGCACGTTCCAACAGGAATACACATACGCGATCTCATTTGCATGAGTACGTGCTCTCTCTCACACACACACACATACAGATGCGAGGGTGTAAACGAAAGAAAGAAAGAAAGAAAAAGAAAGAAAGAAAGAAAGAAAGAAAGAAAGAAAGAAAGAAAGAAAGAAAGAAAGAAAGAAAGAAAGAAAAACCCCAACAACACTTACGTAAAAGGTTCTCTCACCTGTATGATCTCTGACCTCACGGCACGTATCGTCAGCTACGTCATCAAAGGTTCTCCACAACCGCCTGCCGCGGTTCTTTGGTATCATGAAGGAGCGGGGCATGGTTACCTGCCAGGTGTGCCACTGGACAGCACCACTCCCCCAAAATAATCGCCTTCTCGGAGACGAGAAACCTGGCGGGTGGCGGGGTCTTATCTACCTGCTTCAGCCACGTACATCTTACAACTGCTTTAAACGCTTTTGTCCTGTGAGTTCGGTCAACTGTCTGCAGCCTCAAGGTGTGTTAAAACAGAGGAACACTGAAGGGATTGAGTTTAGAAAGATGTAAATTAACGTTCGAGCTTTTAAAAATTAAAAAAAAATTGTGTTCGTTCTGTTGTACGTGTCCTCACGGTGTTCAATACACGCAAATCTCTATAAACGGCTTCGATTTGCCGGTCACGTGATCCAATCACAGCGTGTGGTTTGTTCATACAGGAGATGGCCGGAAGAGTTCTGCGTTCAGACAACAAGCGCATACACGTTTTATCCTCTTCTCCGTGTCTCTGTCTCGTCTGGTCACGTGTCCCACTGTTGCGCGGGTGTGTGCTGCA
This sequence comes from Pomacea canaliculata, assembly GCF_003073045.1. Taxonomy (NCBI): domain Eukaryota; kingdom Metazoa; phylum Mollusca; class Gastropoda; order Architaenioglossa; family Ampullariidae; genus Pomacea; species Pomacea canaliculata. The sequence goes on from NC_037600.1 coordinate 3,292,557, forward strand.
TGCAGCAACGGCAGTTGCCGGACACTGGTGAGAGCGGAGTCCAACGGCAAAAGAAATGGGAGGGAGGGAAGGGGAGTCGAGAAAAGGGGTGGGCAGGGCCAGAAAAACGGATCGGAATTCCTGACGGCGCGTGCGTGCGTGCTTGCGTACAGGTGGTGCTGGTGCTGCCATCCATGCCTATCTGCGTGCTCGGAGGAGAGAGAGGAGGAAAAAAAAAACAAAACAAAACAAACGCAGGGAGGCGAGCATCTGACATGAAGGGAGGGAAGGCGGGGACTGAAGCCGTCAATCACACGCGCGACTGGCACGTGACAGGCAGGGAAGAGACGAATGACAGGTGCGTGTCGGTTGCTGTCCTTGCCTCCCGCCATCGATCGCTGAGGCGGGGCGGCGAATGAGCGGAGAGAGGGAGGGAGCGTGACACGCTGTCCGCGCGCCGTTTCATCACCAAATCACTGTCGTCGCTGCTGCCGTCTGTTTTCTCCTCCCCTCCCCCACCTTCCTTCTCCAGCCCCCCACCTCCCTGCGGGTACCCGCACGTGCATGTCATGTAGATTTCACAGCTTCCCTTGTTTGCCGCTCGTCAACAGCCACTTGCAGAAAGCCAGTCGAGGCGTGAAGAGTTAGCTCTGTCCGACGCCAGCTTTCTTGCCAAAGTGTGATAAAACCATTAAAAAAACAAACAAACAAACAAAAACGAAACAACACAAAAAATTTCGGATTAAATACTGACCTGTAGGATGCCGCCAAGGTGAGATCTCTTGAGCTGATCGTGAAAGGAAAGAGCATTACATTAGTTACTTTCTTTCTCTCCGTTTCATCTTCCTTCTCATCCTATGTTCCTGAAACATTCTGTCTGCTGAGTCTAGGAGAAGGATAGTACAACGGAACCAGATTTGTACTGGGAAATATTTCTATCAAAACCTATGATTATTTACTGAATCACCTTTTGAGCTCGCATAAACAATTGATGGCTTAAAGTTTCCATGGATACTTCGTGATTCCAGAAACAACCTGTAAATATAATTTAATAAGTACTACTTTTGTACAAAAGTTGAACCTCTACTTTATATTTTTGTTTATTGAGCTTGGAAAGTGAAAATGCTTCCAACTAAAAGCGATATGACATTCTTTTGTTTGACTAGAAAATATAGGTGTACAGGTATGACTATCAGGAGTGCGTGTCTGTCTGTCTGTCTGTGTGTTCAGATGATCATTTCGCTGCTCACCAGAGTCTGAAGAGGAAAGTGGGAGACAAAGTTCGGTCAGCCACCATTAATATCCACGGCTCTAGAGGGAGTCTGTCCGTCTATGAACAGACTTGAGAAAATCGAAGTATGTCGAGTGTGCACAAACTTACACGTGACCGAAAGAACGAAACAGACGAAGAAAAAAAAAAAAAAAAAAAAAAAAAAAAAAGGCGAAAAATAAAGAGAAAGAAACTAAACGTATCTGAGATTTCAATCTCACAAATACAAAGCTAGCAATCGGATCTGAAATGAATTCAAACAACCACCTGGAGAGTTCTGGAATGACAGGGAGCTGGCCGGTGGTGAGGAGGGACAAGATGCACCAGCGATAGGAGGTCATGAGGTCGACACTGAACTCGCGCTCGAGACTCGACACTGCGTCAGAGTGTGGCAAGAATAACGAGTAGAAAAAGGATGAAGGTTGGGGGCCAAAAATAACATATAGAGGTAAGTAGATAAACAGCTCTGTGTAGATTATAGCTGGACGAGAGAGAAAGAAAATTAAAAGATGGAAAGAATAAGGAAGAAGACAAAAGAGGAGAAGAAGATGTAGGTGGTGTTAATCATGTTGTTTACCTGCTGGTGGGGGGTGGTGGTGACAGGACACTCGTCCGAAGCCAGAAACATCGTCATCGTCTATTCTTTTTGTTACAACCACGGATTTCTCTTGTCTTCAGCTGACAATGACGCCATTACAAACCCGCACGACAGCCGCGCCCTCCTCCACCACTATTGATGACAAGAAACAAAGAAAGCTTTGACAGGACATTGGGCATGCATGGACGGTTCTTCTGGCTGTCATGCGCATCGAAGAATATTTCCGTTGCGTGTGAACTCGAAGAAAGACCTACAGACCTGCTATCGAATGCAGAAACTCCACCAAGGTCCCAAAATTTTGACAATGTCTTTATTAAAACTGTAAGGTTGATTAGTCACAGTCTCAAATCATACTCATGACCTTACTTGATGTGAGTTAATAATCATAAACTACCATAAACGTATCCTGACCCACCTCTAATCGTCCCTTATAAACACCAATGACAATTTTGCTAACCGCATTTAGCAACATATTCGGTGCTTATCTGGTAATAAAAATAACAGTGCCTAGATGATGATAAGTTTACAAGGTGAAACAAAAGATTATCTTATTTTTTACTTTAAACATTCAAACATCGTTGCTGCAAAAGGCAAAAAAGAAACGAAAAATTATGAAAAAAAGAATAATGAAAAGCTAAGGTTCAGTGCCTTGTCTAATGTAGGGGCAATAAACGGAAGTGGCCCACTGTGTCTAAGCCAAGGAATGTGGTAGGTGGAGCCGAACCTTCACGTTTCGTCTCCCTTACCGTCCCGATAAACTTGGAAACCATCAACAATCCCTCCCAAATTGATGCTGGACGGGTGGGGAAGCTGTCCAAACCCTGGTCCAAGCGGGTCTCGAACCGGAATGACTCCGTTTCAAAGTCGAGCGCACTTACATAGTCTACAGAGCCTTCAGAGTATCATATTTCATCCGATTGTTTCCCTTTCTTGTTGCTAGAACACATCAAAAGCATCGACTGACGACCGCTGGAGGGGAGGGAAAGTCGGCGAAAAATAAATCAAAGACAGTTTCAGCCGATGAGATTCACGATGTCGACTGTGATCCGGAAGCTCGCGTCTTCGTCTTCCAACCGAAGCTCGGGAGGGTGGGCGGAATCATTCACTGGTGATGACATCGATCGTCGCCATGAACAGGTAGCACTGGCAGCCAGAGTCGATGCACCTATTGTTGTCAGTCACGTGAGGCTGCGCTTGCCTCCCTTTAATCTTCCGGCACTTGTCAAGCAGCTGCTCACAATGTTTTGTGCCCTTTGACCTTTGTGCCTTTGGTTTCTTCTTTTTCTTGTCCTCCTTGAGACTAATCTCAAAAGCCCTCGAGAATATTTACGTCCGAAGATTGTCGACAAAAAGAAAAAGAAACTTAATATTTTTTATGGTATTGTAGCATAAGCTTTTGATGGCGGTGAAAGACAGGCGGAGGAATCGAAAGTATCGGATAATCTGACACCAAGAATGTTCTGAAGTTTTCTTTATTACCAACGCTTGGAAGGTTCGCTCACTGTGTATCAATGATGAGAAGTCCATCAAAGATTTTCAGCTATTTGCCTCTATCCTGCGATTTTTGTCATCAAACAGAAATATTGAGACTGGGCACTCTATGGAAACAAGCAGAACATTCCTCTGATACTTTTCAAATCTGTTTTATGGTGTTTTGTTCAGGGGATTATTTTTTTTTCAACTTGTTTGGAAATGAATAGTTTTGTAGGTTTGGTGCTTATGACATCAGAATAAGAAGTATGCATACACAAAACCTCTTCACTCTGGTGTTTTCTAGCAGCTTTAAAATCAAAGATGCCACACATAACAGCAAGTAGTAACAACTTTATCATTTATTCATGAATAGTCTGGCGGCTACATCAAATTCCGCCCCTAAACATGGCGTCAATCCAAGTTTCCAACAGTTCTCTGAGCGAAGTACTCATTCACCAACACTTAACCCACGAACTCAAAAATATTCCTTCAATCTTGTTACTTGAAATATTTTCTTCGTCATCACTCATCTTCATCTGAAACCGTTCGATCAACCCGTATACACAAGGGACAGAAACGTGTCGTCTTGTTCTCGCAAGGGGAGATTACAAACCCACTCGAAGCACCTAATAGGTTTGGTTTGCCCGCGTGCCCAAACCTAGCGCTGACGAACCGAAGACGGCTGTTCCCAAGCGCGTGAATGGCGACATCGCATCAGCCAGTCTTTTTACTCCGGTAATAAGATAAAAGAGAAGACAGCAGAAAGCATCGCGCAGTCTGTCCTTCACAAACACGTTTTCCTTCAGGGACTGGAAAGAATATTCAAGCATTACAGAAAAGAAAAATCTGTTTGAAAAGCATGTTTTTCTGCATAAAATCAGCTTTAAAATGCAAAAGATTTTCAGGCGCCAATTTCTTTTAGGTGTCTGTGCGGACATGCAGCCTGCCGTTATCCATTTCGTTCGCATCAAGAGAGGAGGTGAGGAGGTGAGGAGGTGACATGCATATTTTAGGAAATGATTGGATGTAGTTCTGCTAGCAAATATGAGATCGACGACAAGTTCTTCTGCACTCACTCCACGCAGTCTACTAAAATAAGGCACGTGCCGAACAAATTTCAAGAACCTGATGAACTTCCCACTAAAAGTGCATCCCCTTCCGCATCCCCTCACTCCATCCCAGGTTCGTGTGCTTGATATCAGGAATTGAATTTTTTTGGGGGGAATGCGGGGTGGAGGTGGAGCTTTGCTCACCCCTTGACACCCAGTGACACACGTGACAACAGGCCACGTCCCGAGCTGAAGACTAGGTCTTGGCGTGACAAGTAGTCGGCGTGAGGAAAAACCTTTTTGATGTTTGACCTACCTGACCCCTGAGGCAGTTTTCAAGGCCGACGACTTGCGTAACGGCGACCTGTCAGTTAAGCGTTCACATCTTTGAGTTCAGTCACGTGACTTTCTAAATTGAGAAGTCTGGAAGATGAGAGAGGGAAAAAAAAACTGCTGCAGGCTCAGCTTAGAAAATAATCATTCTCCTTCACCCAGTTGTGTGGTCGCCCAAGCGTGCATAAACCGTCTGGTCTCTTTTTTTACGCGCGAGCGTGACGTCAGAGAGTGAAGGACGTGACCCGGATGAAGAGAAGTTCTGACAGGAGAACGTCGAAAGGAAAATGTCGCCATTAATACTTTGTGAAGTTTTGGGAGTCAAGGACAGTCGAAGCACGCCGGTGCTCTATACAGACAGTTTGAGTGACAGGACATGACCGAAACGTCCCTGTCATTAGACATTGTCAATCTCTCCCCCTCTCTCCCCTTTCTCTCCCCCTTCTCTCTCTCCCTTCTCTCCCCCCTCTCTCTCTCTGAAGGGTATGGGAGAGATCTTGGTAGCTGGAGAACTAGACTAAGAGACTTGTAGCTGAGATCAAAGTGTTGTCATCACCTGGGCGACAGGTGGGAAAGAAGAATCGTAGGGACGTGGGAAAGGAGGCCTGGGCCGAGCAGGAGAAGGAAACCGTGATTGCCAGTCGCAGCAGACAGAATGATTTAGTTTAAGGTTGGAGAAGCGGATAGCCGAGTAGAGCACTGGCGTCTAAACCCAAAGGTAAGTCGGTTCGATACCCACCTGACGCAGCGACCTTTCCCTACCCGACACAGCTGTCGGGAATGAGTACCTGACTCCACAGAGAACTAGAGAAAGTAAGGTAGTGAGGGAGGGGAGGTAGGCACAAAAATTTAAAAAACCTCTCAAACATTTCACACCCCACGCCACATAAAATAGGTAAGGAGACGACCTTTTACCTTTTTAGGGTTGGTGAGGCGAAAACGTCCAGCGGAAGGGGAAGAGATACGTTCAGGGTCTAAGGACAGACACCAACAGTTACAATGTCCACTCCTCGTGTCTTAATAGCTCATCAATAATAATAATAAGATTCAGAAGGAGCATGCCCAAGCAGGATACTACGGACGGAAGGAGAAACAACTAAAAGACAAACGTAGAGGACACAAAGAGGTATCAGGGAACAAACAGTTTTCTATTATTGTTACTCTTCGAGATACAAGGATTTAAGTCTTAATCACGTGACCACCCCGCACTGGGTGTTTGAATCCAACCCAGTGACGAGCTCGTAGCAGGACTGAGACGGTTGCCGACAGGTTGGCCTGACAACTTAATTCCACAACAAACGTTCGGCCTGCTTCCTGCTGAGTGACAGGAGACACTGCCACCATGACTGCTGTGATTTCTGTCCCTGCTGACTTAATTTCTGGGTGCAAGCTGGTGCGGAGGTGGCGAACGCAGGGATGGGAGGGTGAAGATGCCTGCAGTGACCTCACTTCCGCTTATTGGAATTTTCGAGGCAACGGGACAGGAACTCGTGATGGCTTTCCCAGCAGACCGTGTCGGTGTTCAAGTCCGTAGCTAAGATGACTTATGACTTGTTTGCTGCAGGACTCGCAAGTGGAAGGCTTTAAATGAAATGTGTTATTTTTTTACTCCTTTTTCTCATGGCTAATGCAGATGTGCGAGGAAAAGGTTGTTCAGGCCTACACACCTGTGTACAACCCCGAAACCTCGCGATGGAACGACAAAGATTCATCATCGGCAATAAATCAGTCACGGCGGCTGACAGGGCCGATGACAAAGCCGACGACAGACAGAGCAGGACCGCTGGAGGCGAAGATCACAACCCTCACCAGCGGCCATACTACGAGCAGTAAATCTTTTACTCAGAGACTCACATGTTGAATGACAGGACCGCTTTGTTCATTCGGTATCTTTTTTTTTTTTTTTTTTTTTTTTTGAAAGGTATGCCTCTCGGTGTCGGGGTGGGCGGGTACTCGGGACTGTCCCTGGTCTTTGATTACAGAAATGCCTGTGGATGTGAATGGAAGACTGGGTAACTTCCAGCAGCTCTTGTGACAGCTGAAACACAGCTGGGACTACTGTCATGGTGCAGGCAGCCAAAGATGGTGAGAGTCAGGCACCACAAAAATACCTCCATTGTGCATTTTTACGGTTTTATGGATATTGAGTGTCTTGCAACGAGTTGCTGCAAATTAATTTCACACCCATAGACCAGGCCAGCCTGATTGTTATGCAAGCTTTCAGTCATCTCCCCATTCCAGAGGATGTTCATGCTCTTTGGATTTCCAGCGTTTGTCCCTTATACTCCTGTATTGAAGACATTCCTGTAATGTCCATGTTGCAGTCTGGTCCCTATCCTAGTAATCTCTATATTACAGTACAGTACAATAAACTTTATTAATCCACAAGGGAAATTACAGATAGTTCTCATACTAGTATATATAGAGATAAATACATTCATATATTTTGCAGTATGGTCTCTATTCTAGTAATGCCCATGTTGCCTTAATTCTAGTAATGTCCATTTTATTGGCGTAGAAAATTAGGATTTATTTGCTCTTCTTCAAAGGAAACATCTCGCTCATTTATGTTGACAACAACAGAACCTTAATCCAAATTAGCAGTTCATTACAGAAAACCGAAATAAATTTAAATTAGGTGCATCATCATCGTCGTCCTTGTCGTCGTCGTCTTCAGCACTCTGGGCTCTCTACCTCTCTCAAGAAATTTTCTATGATATCAAATCATCTTCCTTCCTGTCGCTTCCACCTTTGGCCCAACTTTTCAGTCGCTTGAAACAAGCTCCTGTATTTCCTCTCTCCCTCTCTCCTCCCCAGCCTAGATGTCAGATTTCTTTACCTATCACTCGACACGTAGATATAATATGCTCGTGCACGTGCATGCATTCGCTTGATCATGCCGCTTAACTCTTGACCACAGCAAGATGCAGGCGGGCGAGCGAATTTAATTGTCGGTTGTGATTTGCGGGTACCACTGTCGTGCGTTTGAAAAGGTGCAAGGACGGGAGGCGCCAAATAGTGGTTTGGGGGTAATTCGGCCTGAGTGCTTGCAAGGCCCGTAACATCTCCTAATTTGTTTGTCTCGTTGGCCAACGGTTTTCGATGACGCCCCAAGGAGCGCGGGCGTCCCCTAGGGAGGGCGGGCATAAACGCTCACGACAACCACTAATGGCCAATTATGACTTGTCTTTTGTGCCGACCGGATGAGGCGGGCGCTTTCCTGCTAATTGATACCATTGGTGGATTGTTGCTTGATGCGATTGCTGGGGCCCCTGAGGGCCGAGCTCAAGGCGGGAGCGGCGTGGCGGAAGATTTGTGGGACTGATTTTAAATCTGGTCCGATGAAAGTGGCCAGCGGTCCGAGCGACGGTGGTGGGAGCGGTCCTAGCCCCTGATCATCCGAATTCCAGAATCCTTTTAGGTTTGCGAGTGGCGGGCCACAGGAGAGTACTTGGTCCTTGGTAGGGAGTGAGAGGGAGAGACAAAGACGAGGGGAAAGGAGGGGGAGATGGAGGGCAACCTTGACCTGGATATGAGGCATGTCGAGGTAATGTTCAAGACTGGTTAAGTATCACCCCTCGAGTTGTCTGCCGCCTGGATGCTGACGCTTGATTTGAGTGTGCGGCAATAGGTGGCGTTTGCAGGCCCCCGAGGGGAGAGTAACTGGTTTTGATCTTTAACCACGACTACAGCAGACAATACATCATCATCTCTTTGTCATGGGCTGGGCTTGAGAAGTTTTCAACAAGCTTGCGTGAATGATATGTGAGTCGGACCACCTTCCATTCTCTATCCCTTCTTCCTCCATCCATCCTTCTTCCTCTGTGTGTGAGACAGAGACATAGAGAGAGTGAATGTGTAAGAGAGGTGAATGAAGCTGTATGTGAGTAAAGGACGAGGAAGGATAGAAAGATCGCATAAATATGCATGCTAGAATGTTGACCTCCTGGGTAAATACTATAATTATTATTATCATACTGAGGTAATTAAAATGTAATCAATAGAATTCTTACGAGAACATTCCCTCAAAACGTAGGTCTAAGAAATTCGCTATTCGTGACCGAATCAGTTTACATGTGACTACTACCACCACCTTATTCCCTTCCAGTTAGATGTTGGCGATGTAATATTTCTTGTATTCATGGTAATGGACAGAAAACAACCTCTCCGGAGCTACAGACGAATTTACTCCCATTACAGGACATTACATCGCGGATTTCCATAACATGCATGGTTGCTAGAATTTCCTAAGTTTTAATTAGGTAACATTATTTTTTTTAATACATGGCAGCCTGGAATCGTACAATAACTCTCTGGTATTTGAAAAAAAATGTCTATGACTTTAGGTCTGAGACGCAAAGGAAAACCGGAAACGACGAGTGTGTGCGCATGCGCATCGCAAGTAAAATTGTTCCCGCGCGAGAGCTGGTAGTCCAGTAGTCCAACTGTTTCTACATCGTCTTTGGTCCCCGAGTTTCTCAGATGTACTGCTCTCCGCCGTTCGACTCAAGAGGATAGAAAAACAAAGCGAACGATGCCCAAGGGAGGAAGGTGGGGGGCCGGACAACAAAGAATAAATCACCGAATGCAGGGGTGGTCGTCTGCTCACTGATGATGCAAACAGCAGCGTTTTTGGACAATTGTAGCTTTTCTAAAAGGCAGCTGGAAAGTGAAAAAACAAAAAAAGAAAGGAATCACAATGGTCAAAGGGAATTCGTACAAATGCAGACATAAAATTTCTCAGAAGATGGTGAGCTCTTCCTCGAGGTCTTGTGAGCTCTCTGCAAGCCCTTCAGTCGATTTAATTGTCAAGTACTGTCTAATACACTGCCCCGGCAACGCTCGAGGAAGATGGACTTGCAAAGTGCGCTGATGTGGAGGTCTGAAGAAAGTAAAGTGTCAATGCAGACACCAAAGTTTCTGTTTTCTTGCAAAAGTTTCAGTCACGAAGGTTTGTTTTCTGGATTTTTGCACTACTGGATGCAAGTGTACTAGAGGCAGACTCCAGTTTCATGAAAGGAAATAAGAGATATCTCGGTCTTGTGATCGTTCGTCTGAAGGTTATTATTATTATTATTATTATTTTTATGCATTAACTGATTGAGCTGCTTGGCGGTTGTAAGAAGATGGGAGTGTGTATGTGTGGGGGATAGGGTGGAGGATAGGAGGGTTTCAAAGAGAAGAGAATAGAAGCAGACACAAGAGGAGGGATGTATGGGAGCTTAAGAGGTCCGTGTGATGATTTAGCCGGGTGGGATGTTAATAATTTTCTTATTGGTGACTTTCGTTTCTCGTCCTATATAAATAGCAATATAATCAGCTAGTGTTCCCAGTCTTACACCATAATCCAAATATCGATGCATTAGGAAAGCGCCCGTCTAGTCGGCGTTGTTCACCCAGTAGACCCAGTTCTTATCTACAGTATCATCTGACCCTAAAAGGGGTTAGGGAAAGAAAGGCAGCAAGATAAAAGAGATGTGCATTGCCGTCTCAGAAAACGAAAACACACACACACAGAGGGTAGATGTGGTCTTGAACACATTCTGTAACGATTGAATAGTCACGTGACTAGCTTTTTCAAACTGTATCCCAAACCCCATGTTTTGAGGCCAACAATCACAGATATTTTGAGCAATGATTCATCATATTTAAACGCGAATGTAATCTGTATTTACAATAGAATCCAACAGAATAACTTGTTTTACATGAGAGTTCCAGCTGTTTGCCTCCTTCACGGATCCTGACTAAAGGTACCAAACCTTGTGGTATGATGACGTCATACAAGTCTGTAATCTCCCTTGACATGAAAAAAAAAAAACGCTATTTGCTTGATCTCCCCTGGTGAATAAGACCGATAAAGCGAATTTCAAGAGGGACATGTAAGACTTACTGCCGCCAGACCGATCAAAGGACGAAGTTACATTTCCGATGGACTGCTGATTCGGGTCACGTGATCCAGATAGTCCCAGCGGCGACGAACAGAGACCGGCCACAGGTCGTTTATGTTTGAGCACTAGTTGTGGCTGGACTTCTCGGCGCTCGTCAAATTCTGGCTGTAAATACACATATTTTCTTTCAACTGAAATTGTTGTCGAGAAAGTTCTGCGGAAAGCAAAATGTGTATTTCATCTTCAAATTCGATTTTTCATGCCAATGTGCACACCACACACACACACACGCACACAAACATAAAATTTGCTGTGGCTTCATGCCAAATACTTGGCCTACTTGCTAAGGGTTGCTGGGTAATGAAGATGGGTGGAAGGGGAGAGGAGGGAGAGAAGAGGTACTGCGTAGACGGTCATCCGCTTTTAACAATCCGTGGATCAAAGCCCTGCAACGGACTGTTGAAGATGAGGGTTCCCTGGGTCGGTCATCCTCTTCCGAAGTTGCCAACCGGGTACAGAGTACATTCTGACCATGTCATTTTTCGCTGCGACATCAGAAAACTCCATAAGAGCCTGCAGTCCCGCTGAAGCATGGCATCTCGCTCCTCCTGGGAATCTTCCCTAAGCCACTGGAACAAAGGTTTAGTCGGCAAACAGCAGATGAAGGTCCCGTTCGCCAGGAGGGAGAGATGCTGGGGGGAAAAAAAAAGCAGCAGACGATCTGTGGTTTCACACTAATGAAAATCGGATTGTAATCTTGTTCTTCTCTCTCGAGTGGCCGCCCGAGTGAGACTATCTCTCGCGCATGGCTTTATGGGACGAAGGGTGCAGCGCGTCAACAGACGCAGGACCCGGATGTCCTGTGAGAGGCAAAGACCAGACGGACCGCCCCCGGGTAGTGTCGCTCCTGCACACTTCACCGCGTACCCCCTTAGTCTGGCGGGCGCGGGGGGACCAAGGGGTGGAAGGGAAACCGCTCCGCAACAGACATCTCATTTGAACGCATTTTTTCTCCATCAATCTTTGATTTTGCCGATTACATTAAAGCGGGGGGTTTAAAACACAAGATGGATGTTTAAAAGGACGCTCGTCCCCTAGAGAGGCCGGCACGAGTGTCAAGTGTGCGCTGCGCCGGAGTGGCCTCCCCCCCTTCCACAACACCCTACGCTCCATTACGTAATGGAATTGTCGGCCCTGATGGCCCGCTGGGCGGCTCTGCTAGTGTGCAGGTCGCTCAGTTTTGGCTGGCGCGCGCACCATTTTCTCAAGTATAACCTCATTACTCAAGCGAAATGGGAGACGCAGACAAGTCAGAGAGGACACACACCGCAAATGGCCGAAGATAGGCCATCGAAGTCGGGACTTGCGGGATTGCCACCCGTGTTGGCTTCAAAGCCGTCTGTGGCCGGTGGTGAGAAACTGCGACCACTACCCACTGGCGCCGATCTGTGGGCAGACCAGGCCTTTGTTACTTCCGGACACCTGGCACATGACCAAAGTCTACTGTTTGGGGATCAAGCCCCCGCAGCATAGTCCACAGCCTAATGGAAGGAAAAAGATCTCTCGAGTTCCACTACTGTGCATGATTATTAATGGGGAGCTGCTGTCCCTTTTTATTGTATTTTTGCAAAGGGATGTCGGAAAGGGTATAATCACCCTATCGGCCAAAAGTGACGTTTACTGCTGCATGAGGATTGCCGAGACTCTCTGTCCTCTACTTCCGGTTGGAGCTAGGGAGTTAGGTCCCATGGCATGCCGCAGGTGACTTTATTTTTCCCGGGTCAACATTCGCACATTCTGAGTGTATGTATGCCTTTAGGCGATAGATTTTACGGGAAGTTGATAAGTGGAGCATTACACTCTACTATGGTACTCGAAGGAAGAAATTCGAGGAAAGTAAACAACAACAAAAAAAAAAATGTAAAAGCTACATGACAGGTAAAAATTAATGGTAGGAGCGGCGTCCTATAAAACCCATTCTTTGTTTTAATGAAACGCAGGTAGACAAGCACAAGTATGCACGTGGGGCTTTCTCCTTTGTAATTAGCATTAGGACTCAAAGTGTCGTAGTTATGAAGCGAGATTAAGTCGTTTCCCGTGGTCAAAATGGGGACCTTAGGGAAATGCATCTTGTTTCCGAAGTCTCAAAACCGCTCGTACACTACTTCACGTTTCTTGATCCCAGGATATCCTTGTTACCCTTTATAACTACGATTCCGGAGGTAAAGTAACATCTACGGGGTCTGAACACCGCTTTATAACTTTGTAAACAAGACACTTATCCCTGAGTTCTCCACTTTACCCCAGCGCCACGATTTATCTTCGCTTCCTAACTAAAACCTCGGGGAATTGTCGCCGGTTTGAGGACTACTGGAGTGACTGGATAACTCTCCTTGCTTGGTAGAAATGGTCACCTGATTCATCATGATGTACCTGAGATATAGTGAACCACTTACTGCCTTTATGACCACAGTTATGTACTTTTCAAAGCACATAAAGTTGAATGACGGTAGTTTATGTATGCTATTGAAATCTTTCCAAAGACAGACATCACTCAAACAAGCAAACCAACAGAGAAATAGATAAAGAGCCAAACTGCGACAGTAACCTATTGATGACCCGGGTCGATCTCTTCTGGGTTCCTCAGTGTGACATTATTGTCTTAACCCAACAGGCGTTCGGACAATCAAAATCTGACAACAAATGAATGGTACACAGATGACTGTTTACTTAAGATTGAAGTCGATTTCACATGCTTCAAGCAGCAGCACACCAGTGGTCAAGAAATAATAGGTATAACAGCCTGCAACGCAAGATTGATATTTTTGGACGCGTAGAAGATTCAATCTGCTCCAGTTCTTTATTTATTCTTCAGCCGCAAGGGGCTATGAGATGACATCTTTGAACGATACATCGTCGTTGGGGAAAACATGCCGAGCACGCCGGCCTAGGCCACCAACAGAATAAGTTGTCCTGAAAGTTTGTGCAGTTTCGAACGCGTAGCCCATTTCTGCATCACAATATTTATTTTAAACAAGCTGAATTATGATCACCACTCTGGCCAATGCGAAAGAAGTGAGTTGACTCCATTTACAACATATTAAGACAATATTTCACCAAGAAACTGCTAGAAGGCGTTTCAAAGATTCTATTTTCGAAAAGCATTGTTTTTTTCACAAGTATGTCATGGGAGCAAAAACAATTTGTGGATGAGGCTCAAGTTTGTCCAACAATTTTCTGTTATCATGCTAAACCCAAAATCACAAGTAAAAAAACAAGAGTCAACAAATTTGCTTCGCATCAGCAAAGATCTCACACCTTCACATGTGCCTTCATTCTACATGTTAAAAATTCGTTGAGTGCCTTATGGTAAAGTCTTGTTGTTGTTGTTGTTGTGGTGGTGTGGTTGGTGGTGTGGGTTGGTTGGTGGTGTTGTGGTGGTTGGTGGTGGTTGTGTGGTTGGTTGTGTGGTGGTTGTTGTCGTCGTCGTCGTCGTTTTGTTTTTTGTTTTTTTTGTTTTTTGTTTGTTTGGGTTTTGTTTTTGTTTTTTGTTTTTTTTGGCAAGGACAGAATTTTACTGATCCTTGATGAAATGTACACCGTAGAGTTCGTCAAAATTAAAATCCGCACATCACCATGTTACAGTCGAATGCATTCTATCCAAGCTACAGAGTCGTCATCATATTAACTCGAGGCCACATGCAGTGACGTCAGATCTCCTAGGGTCCAGCGAACTCTTTGACCTTACGACCTAGCTTGACCTGGCATGTTGGAATGTGAGATCTCCCTTTCTCTTTGTTTGTTGTCACAGAAGTTATTACTGAGTTTGTCGCTCTCTACCTCGCTGATAAACTGTAAAGCCAATCTTAGGGGACTACTACTGCAGCCAACAACGAGCCAAGAGGTTTTCATTTAAATTATCTGCTCCTGGTTGAAGCATTATTGAATTGCTTCCCCTTTACATTTATCCTATCGCTCATTAATCACAAACTAGCCGAGTCAGTTTTTATTTACTTATTTATTCTTCTGCACAATTTACTCAGGATGCACAATTCATACCAAGAGGCTGTACTCAGTAAGGTACATAAACTGTTACGATGTTTGCTTTTCTTGTTTCCTTTTCCTTTATGGGTGGCTTCCGGAGGAACTCAAAATTCTTGTCATTACAACAGGGTATTTCGTCTTGACCATAACTAATTTGTCTCTGCATAATAAAAACTGTTTCAGGTGGAACTAAGAGCGATAAAATCTCTGTTACTAACTCGGCATAAGGCACAACAACCTGTCTCGGTCTACTTGAAGCAGCTTAAAACTATCCTTTCCTAGCATCTGAATACGGCGAAGAGTGAGGTGTGAGTATTGTTGAGAAATGGGAAGGAAGGGAGGGAATGAGGAGTGGACTGTGTGAAACACACAAGGGCACAAAGGACAATGAAACTTTCTCCCCACCTTACAAAGTTCGCGCGCGAGGGGAGAAAGGTCTTCAAGTTCGCGTCACAGAAAACGGACGTCGATAGCGGGAAAGGGTTCACGCGCGGACGAATCGACAAAAACGACACCGTCCACAGCCCGTCTCCTCCACCACCACCACCACCACCACCACCACCAGCCTCCTACCACCACCATCACTACCGTCTCCCCGGACGCTGAGGCCGCCACCATCGCTGCTTCTCCTCTCGGACCGTCCGTCCCCAGCGGTCAGATTGCTTGCGTCTCGGGAGGCTGACCAGCGCTGCCCACGCGTCAAGATTTGCGCGCTCGCGTGTCCGGCACATCGGCTCCAATTAGCGCCAACATTCTGCACGTGCCGCATGACTCGCTGCTGCGTCTCTTCTCGCTGCTGCGGTTGTGAGACATCGCGGTCACGTCTTCACATTTTAAACTCTTTTTTTTTTTCCTCCCCCATCCCGACGATGACATCGACGACTTCCCAACTCCCTTCGTCCTCTTTACCTCCAACCTCCTCCCCGGTCGTCATCGTCGACGTTATCAAGCTCACGACGAATCGCTCCTGAGATTGCTTGCGCTGGACGTGGTGCATGCTCCCTGGTGGGCTGCTGTTTTCCCTTCCTACTATTTTTTTTTTTTTAATCCTTGGGAATGCTTTCTGACAAATGACGGGGTTTTTTTTAATTATTATTATTCTGTTGCAGTTTTGCAGTTCATTCACATGGTTCACATACAGCTTCTCTCTCGCCGTCACCGCCTCGGACCAGGTTAGACGCCGCATGTCTTTGAATCTCGGACACCTTCATCACGTGTTCTTCGGCTTGTGATCCCCGTACGCCAGAGGTCTGAACGTCTACAGGTATGTTAAGAGTCGGTAGTGCCTTAACCTTCTATTGAAAAAAAAAATGTTAGCCGAGTCGTCCAAACTTGTCACGTGTTTCTTTAGTTGTAAAGGTCGCTGCAGGACGTTTGGGGCAACGTCATGAACTTACTGTGGAAGCACGTGATCACCGTGTGACCTTGTGTTTAGTCTGTGAAGTATCTCCAAGTTAAAGATGTGTCATTGCAATATGACAATTTGAGATTTTACGGATGACATATTTCTCCCTCTTTTTATTCTCTTTCAATTTTCATTTTCATTTTTTGCTTCTTTTTTATTCATTCATTTTCAGCTTTAAAACTTATGATGCTAGTGATCAGATGTATTCAAAATCTCAGCTTTTCCTGCTTTGTAGAATTATGGTCCTGCTGGACAAGTCTCATGACCTGATTTTAGGTTCTAATGCAGATAGGCTTCCCGTGGGACGAAAGAATCACAATGTGGCTCATCCCATAAAAATTGAAAATTGAACAAGCGAAGAATGTAGATTTTTAAGCAGTGATTGTATGGCAATGCTTAAGACCCTGATAAACTATTTTAAACAACGGATGGGCAAATGTTTATTCGATTACGAAAAACTCACGAAAACTGTGACAGGCTATATCTGGTTTGTGAATACTGAGAAGCGGGATCACTGGATAGATGACTTCTATCATCTTTTTGCAAGTCTGTCTATCAGACAAAAAAAAAACAAAAAAAACAACAACAACAACAACAACAACACTAAGTGCTCTTAAAAATCTTAAAGCATATATTGTAGCTACAAAACATGGTTTTGTTTAATATGATGTATGACAGGAGAAAGAATTTAAAAAAAAAAATTAGACAGAAATCGAGACTACAAAGAGTGAATATGAAAACAAAGTGAAAAAGAAGCCGAAGGGAAGTAACTCACGGCATGGAGAGAGGACTAAATAAAATGCAGTGAACCGAAGACAGTGAGTGTAAAGACAGATTTGCTAATAAATTGAAAACGTTTTATGCCAGTTTTCCATGAAACCTTATGACATAACAGCGGATAGAGAGATTAACCCCTGGCATATCCCTGTATCCACATTGTATAAAGTTGCTCAGGTCCCGCGCAGTTGGGCCCAGTGCTCACACATTTGTTTCCCCCGTTTTTTTTTGAGGGGGGAGGGGACAGATTTTACCTAAAACCTGAAAGAAATCAGTATTTAATTCCTTGCAAAAAACTTACACACCAAGTATATATAATACTTTAATATTTAACTGCCGGCCGTTAAAAGACAGAACCTATCTCTACTCACTCACTTAAGAATTTATAAAGCTCACGGTACTTTTGGGTTCCTGTTCACAATAGCAGTGATGAATATTGCTGACGAGCACCATTCGCACCATTAACAACACCTGAGGTAGATTATATTTAATTATATTTATATTTTTATATTTATATAGCGAATAGCCCAGTAAGTAGAGCGATGGCTCCCGAAATCGTAACACTTGCTCGTCCATGATTATGTAAATGAGTCCTAACTCGGAAATGTAAGATTTTTTTTAATTTATATGCTTTTTAAAAATCTACAGGTTTTGAACTTTCGTTTGATACCAAATTTGTCCTTGTAGTCCCCAAACTGAGTTTTACAGGATTGAAGTGTCCAATTAGGACATCGGCCATTAAGCAGTTTCAAAGTTTTACAATGTCCCACAAGGTTTTCCCTTAACAACGTGTATTTGAAATTAAAGGGAAAAAAAAAGATAAAACAGAAACACATAAAACTACATCATTTCAAATCACAAAAGGGGCGTAACATTGAATATTTGTAAGTTTTTAATGCCTTACCCTGTTTGTAAGACAAACAACAATAGAAGAAAAGTGCTACTGAATTCCAATCAGCGTGCACACTCACAGAAAAAAACCCACAGTACTCAGCAAAACCTAATGTTCCCCTTCTCTCTTCAAAAGATGAATTAAGTAATTTAAGTAATTAAAATCTTTATCAGTTTGATCACTATTCTTTGAAAAGTGTTCTCTTCATTCAGGTTTTTCGAAGTCGCACGCTAGGTCGTATGCAGTGTCATCTTTCCCAAAATATTCTGAAAGTTATCTTCTATCTTGTAATTCTAGACAGAAAGAGAACTTATTCACTGTAGTCAACGTATATATTTATTATCTTTATATTGCTAGAGTTTGAGCACTACCTGTAATTGCCCTCGTGGATGAATAAAGTTGTATTGTATCTACTTTCCCACGTATGAAACTTATTGACACAATAATGTTCAGAAAACTCCAGAAACATTAATATATTCAGCATCACCAGTAGGAGAGGACATAATACTCATTTCTTAGTGGTCAAATGAATTGGTTTATTTTATTACCAAAAATAAAAAAAAGTCCGGGCCGTTGTGAATGGTTGATTGTCCCTTCTCGCGCTCGAGTTACCTCCCTTTACAGCCGGTCGCAACTATCAGGTGAGATGGGAGCAAGAGGTCAACTTACGACCCATAATAATATGTGTTACTAAAGAATTAACTAATTTTACTGCTTGTCTCTCGCGTCGCGCGTGCGTCCATGCGTCGGTGTGTGTGCGTGTGCGAAACCGACCAAATAACATTCTCACATTCGAGACAAGGACAGAATGAATAAATCACGAGAAAAATAAAAAAATAGAAAGTAAAATTGAAATAAATAAGTATACAAAATATAAGCTATGCTCCGATCCATGGTTGCCTCTCTTATTATTAATAACAACTGTATTCTCAGGCACGAGAAGTAGTTAAAGGGAGGTGACTACGTAACTTCTATCAAGAACTTTTTAATTTTGTGTGTTAGTGACAAAGACATGTGTCTTGTGTCTC
This sequence comes from Pomacea canaliculata, assembly GCF_003073045.1. Taxonomy (NCBI): domain Eukaryota; kingdom Metazoa; phylum Mollusca; class Gastropoda; order Architaenioglossa; family Ampullariidae; genus Pomacea; species Pomacea canaliculata. Next base: position 3,311,293 of record NC_037600.1, read on the forward strand.
CGCTGTCTATATGAGACCTCTTTTGCTGCTTATTTGAGATTCTTGTGTATTGTGGTATTATTTTTACACACAACTTCTATGTTTTGGGAGTTATTTTTTCGTATCACTTTCTCTTCCAGCGTTTTTCTGTCGGACAATCGCTCTCTGCGGACGTTATCATAACCCGCTGCATGCGACTAGGGGATGGTGAGAAGGGGATGCTTTTCAAACCCAAAAAAAGCGAGATACAAAACAAATTGGAGAAAGGTTCAGTACGAGGACATATTATCTGGTGCGCCCACCTGATAGTGATGACATGCTGTAAAGCGAGGTAACCTGAGCGCGAAATGGGACAAGGGGCAGAGAAGCGCTCGCGACGGCTCGGGGCCTCAGCGGAGACTACCGGAACCCTAGTCACCCTTGTCCCGCCGGCCGATAGAGATCAAAGATTTAGAACTTGAGCGATTGTTTGCCCACAAATCTGTGATTTTTCACCGTGCGGGGCCTGATTAGGCTCGGGGTGGCCATGAATTTTTCAGGGTATTTGCGGGCCAGCTGGGGGTAGGGGTGGGCCCAGTGCGGCGGCTAGGGTGCTCCAGCTTCTCGGCGCACGCCAGCACGGCGCGAGAAGAGAAATGAATCATTGATGACGTTGCCGATCGCACGTGCAGGGCGCGAGAGACTGCGCATGCGCGCGAGACGGGCAGCAAAGCGAGACCGCTCGCTGAAAAATGGATGGTGTGTTGAGTCGTCTGCGTCGCTGGGCCGTCGGCCACAAGGGGACGAGCTACCCTCCCCCTCCCTGTTCCCTTTCTTCCCCGTGCAAAACAGCGCCCCCCATCCGTCTCTTGAATATCTTTGCACAGTTGGGATGTCTGGTCGGAGGTCCTCGCCCCCCACCAATCCCCAACCCCTGTCCTCCTCCTCCTCCTCTACCCACCGCTCCGCTCGCGGTCCCAGAGTTTGGAGAAAGCCGACTAAATGACTGGCACGATTAACTCACAATGAAGACACAAGCGGAACGTCGCCTGCTGCCGTCCGCACTTTGCCGCAGGTCTTTTGTCCGAGCGCTGCAAACCGCAGCCCGAGGTCGCGGCCGGTGTTTGGCATCGGGTACGGCAAGGATGGGGGGACTGGGTGAAGGTGCTTTCTAGGAGCGGAACAAGTCGATGCATGTGCAGCATGCGTTTTTCTTTTCTTTTTTTTTTTTTTTTAAATGTTTTAACTCTTCATTATCTTCCCTTTACTTGCGCTGCGTTGAACAGGTCGAATCCTCGGCTCTATCAAGCGTCTCAAATGAACACCTTGCTCGATTTTAAGAGACAAATTGTGACCACAACCACGACTTTTTCACCACTCGTGCATTGAGAATTCATACTCTCTTTCTCTTGTACACACGGGCGTGCGACAGCAGTGCGTGTGAGGGAATAAAACGATAAGCTAACACAAATGACAGAAGAGAAGAGAATCGAACACAGATTTTTAAAAAAAAAAACAAACAAACAAACAAAAAAACCCAAATTAAAAATAAACGTCTTGATAAAATGTTTAATCACTTTTAGATCAAATACATAAAGTTGTATTTATCTCGATGTGAACAGCTCTGTCTACTGTACCAATGAAAAGCGGATCTGGTTAATTTGGTGTTTCCGCGGAAGAGAGAGTTAGAGAGATGGGAGAAGGGGAGGATAGCGGTACATGCAAAGTACACGTGTCTACTAATCACTTCCCAAAATAATAGACAACGAAGACGTACGCACATACACAAAATACATAAACAGACAACAGGGTTGATACTCGCTTTAGTGCTCACAGCTTTGGGCGAGGTTCACAGACAAATCATGTAACATCACAAATTACAGGAGTCGCTCAACTCGACTTCAGTACCTAGCTCCATCCGCCGAGCGAGGTCGTGGCCCAGCCTCCAGGGCTCATGTGCACGAGACGTCGCTAGCTGGTTCCACTCAACTAAAAAGATAACTTGCGTCACATAACCAACCTGTTAGCTCCTTGAGACTAACGATACGCCTGCACGACGATGACACAGTGCCACATGAAGGCAAACAGCACCCACTATGCCATCAGTGGTAACTTGTCCACCATAAAAACGAAAATAACTACGCTAGACTTTACAACCTGACAAACATTTTAACATATATTTACAGTTATAATTGATAGCTGAATCTTGTCACCAAGCAAACAAGACGCAATGGTGGTGCTAAAGGTAGATTCCCTTTATTTTAATTTATAATTTGCCAAATCTATCCAGCGTCGACCGAATTATACACGTTCTCTTTTGATAGAAATACGTAACAAATATACCTCTACAACTCGACTAGCGTTTCTAAAGATTTGAACAGACAGCCGTTTACCTCTTACCAAGCACATAACATCCCTGGAACTTTCCGGATCAGACTTAAAGTCTTGAAGGATGAAATCAACCTGAAAACTGGTGACAGTTACATTTAACTACCATTAGTTCAAACAAATGCTTGGGTATTAACATGACTAACATATATACGCTCTTGCGGGGAAGTCTTAATAACTCCCGCCTTGAGGCACATAAAGGGCAGACCCCACATGGATCACGCTTAACATGGATCAGAGCACAGAAACCTGCCGCGACAGACTGTTTGCAGGCGTTGTTACTGTCACTTGCAGCCTTGCAGGCGCTGTTACTGTCACTTGTAGGCGCGGTTATTGTCACATGCACCCATCAACGATCAACTGATTCCCTGAAATACGGCTTCCAGTCTCAGCGTCGCAAACGTAGACCAGATAAACATTTCAAGCAGTCTGCATCAGACAATGCGTCACACACAAAAAAAAATCCCCAAACTTACTTCACGGAAGACAGCTCACGCCGCAACAGGTCAACTCTGCTCCCAGCTCTGTGCCCGCTGAGCGAGAGACGAACAGCAAGGAGTTTAAATATGTCATATTTTGTTTTACTTTTGCTGTGCAAAGCAAACAAAGGCAGGCGAAAGTTCCAGACCGAAACTACCCCCCGCCTCCAAGTTCTGAGACAAGGTCCACGCTCCTCACGGCCCAAGCAACCCTTCCTGGTGGACTGCCTGACACCGTCACGTGATGTGAGTGGCTTGGGAGGAGGTAAGCGGTGGCTAGGAGCGAACACTCACGAGGCGGCCTGCAGCGTCAGTATGCTGCCGAACAGAAAGTGCTGAACTATCGGGAACTTGGCCAGAACCTGTAACGAACAGAAAAAAAAAAATAACACACACAGAGTTACGAATGTGGCTAGGGGGTGGGGGGATTTTTTTTTTGCCAAATCATCACAATTCACAAACAAGTCTACCTAAAATGCGGTGGGACGCATGTTCACAGGAAAGTTTATCTGGCATGCAAAGTGCACTGCCATCAATAAGAGGTGAAGAAACGACGACAAAAACAATGAGAAAGAATGAAAAAATAATTGTGAAAAAACGAAAACATCGATACAAAGATACAACGATGACGCAGACCAAGACGACGACAAAATCACCACCGCCGCCACAACTTCACCACCTGCGATCTCATTTATAATTGTTGACTGACATGATGGCGGTGTCGTTTTTGATTCCACACAAACCATTGCTGCTCAGCTAACGATCTGCATACGACGACCAATCCCCTCTGTACCCCGATAACAATGACAAATATTTTATTGAGCCTTCTTGAAAATCGAATAAAAAACTTCCCTTCCGAATCTGATAGCTATATACAGTACGAGAGGAAGGGACAGTGGAGTTGGTGTGCGAAAACGGTTGGTGACGTGTACTTGGAGGAGTGTGCGGAAGGGGTGGGGATGAGTGTGTCCATGCCGAAGGACGTGGCGTCGAAGAGTGGGACGTACCTCGGCGCGGTACATTTTGATTAGACCGTTGTTGACTTTGGCCCAGTTGGCCACACCGCTGATGTTCCACAGCTGGTTCGAGTGCTCTGCGAATGGCCCTGTCTTCACCTGGCGAGTATATGAAAAAAATTTTTTTTTTAAATGGTATAAAAGGTCTCAATGGATCAGAAGCTGCTACCGGCACCAACTAACCCCTTCCCTGGTGCGAATTCTAGACCTTGTTCACTGTTCACAGGTCCCAAAAAGTGAGGTGTTGTGGCACTTGGGAAATGACAAACTGACGCACTACGGGTTGTATTACCGCATCTTTTAAGCAAGTATGCATGCACACACCCTCGACTACCCCGAAACACAACCAGCACACACACACACAATACACAAAACGAGCTGCTCCAAGGGTATTTTTAACTAGTTTGGCGACTGCTACATAGGTACATGATGCAGCTTATTAGAATACTATTATAAAGCGAACGTCTTGTTTTAAGTCTTTTAAGAAATGGCGGTTATATACGTCTCTGTATGTGAGAGAGGGCAAAGTCGTAGCAAAAACAGAGGCTGTGACCATGACTTCCACTACGGATTTATGAGGGCGAGACAGTAATGCTACCTGCTCACCTATAACTGACTTTTTTATGAGCATGTCACCACAAAACAAAGCTCACACTTAATACTCTTACCTGAGCGATAAACTTAATGCACGACAGGAACAGAAAATCCTTGGCGAAGTGCTCGTATACATCGGGCTTCACAAACGATTTGGGAAGAATTCTCTTGTGATCTGAAAAAAGTTAACAAGCAGATACTTATTTTATTAATCACCAGAGCTGTATTTTGTATTGTACGTATGGAGATTTCACACCATAGGGAAGGAAACTGCAGGTGGTGGTGGTTGGGGGACTTGACTGACAGATGTTACATCCAGAGTGTACACAGCCATGTTAAAAATAGGTCTTTATTAAGAAATGAGGGGTGGGGGATAAGAAGGAAGGGAGAAAAAATTTGCAAGTAACTGTGAAGGTGAGATGTCACTGGGGTGAACACACCAGGTTCATCGTAGAAGTGCTATCTGTCCAGCTGACCTCCCTGCCAACCCTTGCATTGCTTGCTTATTAACAACGTCTTCCCAAGGCCTGTGACACTCACTGAGCAGCTGCGAGGATCCCCACAGGAAGGGCAGGAACTGGTAGTCATCCAGACTCCACACTCCGTGACTGCCGGCGGGTTCCATGCGGTACGTCATCTGCAGGTTTCGCACCAGCTGCATGTATCTGAACGACACGACACACCAGGCTAGTCTACACAACACTGGGTGAGCCATTGTTATCTGCACGACACATTGCAAGCTGCACTTATCCATGCGACACAGTATGCTTATTGACATGAGAGACTTTCACTCATCCACACTACAAGTGAGGCACTTATCCACACAAGACAAGCTGGAAGTACTATGCATTGCAAGGCAAGCTAACTATAGCTATCTACATGACACACAGAAAAACTGATGTTATCTTTCACGGGCAAACAACTGTTTACCTAATATTCACACATATTCACATGAGGTTCATGTGGTTTGCTTTGTTTGCTACTCTTGTTCACCTAGCATTTTGCACACAGCCACAAACAAAAAACACTTACGAAAAAAAACGGTCTTCAAGCAACTTCATTCATTTGGATGCATTCAGTCACTCTCACATCTTGCACATAATTTGACCTTCTTAAACTTCTTTATATATTCCTTTGCACCCACAACTGGTTCTGTCTTTGGCATCAACCGACTGCAGCCTCGGATTTCTATAAGTTTCTGAAGTTTTACATCAGGAGAACAAATGCCCAGAGATAACGTCAGTATAATAATTACAAGGGCAGCATGCCTCAAAAAAAAAAAAAAAATGCATGCAATTTAGCACAATTTCAACAATCCAACAAAAAAAAAATGGGGGGGGGGGGGAGAGTCTGTTATGTTAGGTGAGGCACTGTTAGGGTCAGACCAAATTAGACGAGCGGAACATTTAGGGAAATCATGGGAAGTCCATCAGGTCAATGATACATTTACTGCTCAAGTCCCAAGAGGGCAGATCTGGCAATATAGTTAAAAATAAAACTGGCAGATAACCTGCTAGCTGTAGGTTCCACCCCTCCTAACTACTTACACTCCAACTCCTCATTTTTGTTTCATTCGCAATCATCCAGCCCTGCATTCTCTCCCCTTTATTCCCGCCCAACCAGGACTTCCCCTTGTCCCCTGTGTGCATGCCATCATGCTCACTGGAGAAGCCCAAAGTCTTCAACCCATTTCCACAGCTGATTTCTGTAAATGGGTTGGACAACTTGGCCACGTCAAACCAATTTACTTGTACTCCAAGGGGCCCTAAGCAGTGATCTGTTCCTGTCCTTAAAATATTCGATTATCTTCTTAGTCCCTTGACTCCCCTACAAATGCGTTTCCTTTCTCTTGTTTGCAGTCCAACCAATCACTCAAAAGCCATTCTTGATCTAATGACTTCTCCAAGTTGATGTTTGCTTCGCTTCTTGTTCCAATAACTGTTTTCGAAATTTTCTTTCAATATTCAAGCTCTGCATTTATACTACCGATCCATACACACGGTGTAGCCAAAAATCACGTGATATTATCAGTAAAGTGTACCAAACTTTAGAAAATCAAGAAATCTGAACAGGACCCACAAGGATGGACGGATACATAATTTAATTAAACGATAAAACATAATTAAACATAATTTTAACATATATAAATTCTTGAGACCTAATGATAATTTAAAATGGAAGATATTTATTTCGGCAGACATAGACAAACTTTACATAAAAGGCTTGTGATAACTGGGAGTACAAAGCTCAAAAGCAAGAACAGCTTCTGTCCACTCCCAGCTATTATTTTAATCTCAGTTACCTCATTAACACATTTCAATACAAAAATCATCAAAGCAATCATACCTATCCATCACCTTGAGGCCTACAGCAAGATAATCCTCTGGTGTCAAGGCACCCAGCTTGCATAGGCAGCACAGGAATGCCACAAAAGCCAATTCATGACCTGTAGAATCACAGCATGCTTAGCATCTCTTCTCTCCTCACTGACTTTATGCTTTTATTCCTAAGTACACATACCCTCTCATCAAAATATTATTGTGCACATGCATGTATGTACATAGGTATATCTAGCATCTGCAGATGAACTAAAATTTTAAAAGGTGCAACTATGCATGTGTGCTGATCAAAATGGCTGTACATCTACCTTGGTAGCTACTAAGAGACCAGAGCTGAGTCCTTGCATTAAAAAAAAGACTGAAAAATATAAAGAATTTGTTGTTCTCTCTGTGATAGAATAAGGTAGCTAGCTACCTGTGCCGTAATCAATGCGGGTGCTGTTCCCAAAACTTTCTGTAAGATAGACTGCCAACTCCTCTGCTGCTGCATGGTACTTCTCCTCGAGCACTGCTTTCACCAGACCCTCCGACCTCTGCCACCACGTTTGCAGAAAGGACAAAGGACAGCATCATCATGTTAACATTAATAAAGCTGTCAGCACCAGCTGCATTCTTCAAAACAATTACAGGCAATCAAAAAGGATTATTTTCAAGCTAGCTCTTCCCACTGGTTAAGTACTGGTTATCTCTGGCCTTTCAAAACACAAAATAGAGTAGTAATGAAAATTACAGAATTTTAAATTTAGTAAGAGGTCATTATTCAATAACATTCTTGAAATTTAAAGCACTTGCTCACCTGCAAAGTACAGCTCCTCTAGTTTCTCAGAATGCTAAAAAGAACCAAGAAAGAGCAATTTTAAAGCACAGAAAAACAAGAAAACAAATATGCTACTGACCTCTGAAAGACGAGCAAACCAGTCACGGAAAGCTTTGTTGCCAAATCGCTGAGGTTGCTCTATAGGTGGAAAGTCTTGCACCCATTTCTCCATTTCTTTCAACATCTGTATTATCTTCTCCACAGTCTAAGAAGAACAAGAAAAATGAAAACAAACACAAAATGTGAAAGAAAATATCTACCCACCCTGCTCTCACACACAGGGAACCCATTCTACTTCAGAAATCATAAAAAATACTACAAATATGCTGAACCCAATTACATACACACACATACTTAGTTTTCTTGCTAATAGCCTTTTCTTCTATACTTGCTTTCCAAGTCATCACTACAATGGACCTTCCATAACTGGAGAATCACAGAATCATCTGTTTTAACATTCTCATGCAGTTTTCTATGCTTGTAACTGCATCAATACCAGCAGTCTGCTGGCGATTTCATCTCCTGTGACCTGAGTCTTTATTGATCTATTCTGCATTCCCACAGACTACACAATGGCTTTCTGGGTTGTAGATCTGAACTCTAACAACTCACAATCTTAGTCCACACTGAGGATGTAATATAGCAGAGCAATGATTCAAGCCTTTCGCTTACCTTACAGCACAGGTGGATTTTAGTTTTTCCTTAGTATTTTTTAATTTTTTCATCATTTGTTTGCTGACATATATTTGACTGTGCTTGCATGTGTGTTTTGCACATTTTTTAGTCTTTCTCCTGTAAAGTGCATTGAGCCTTTTTTAAAGTCATGAAGTGATCTATGTAACTTGCTATTATTATTATTAGATGAATCTACCTGTGAAACATGGTAGCTGTCGGAGATTTTCTTGTCTTTGACAGCTTCGTTCAATGTGAGGATGATGCCCATCAAATCTCTATAGGCCTACAATAACAAAGTAAACGCAATTATCCTTTGTCTCAGTTATAATATTCTATATTTCGAAATAAAGATTACACAACATCATAATGACTTTACAGTATACAAAATATGAAATGAAATTAAGTATTAAAATTGTAGTCACAGCGATTACCTCCGACTTTTCCCACTTCGGAATGTCCTCTGGCAGACTGATCCCTTTCTCAGGTCTGCGGAATTTGTGCGTGGATAAATCTATTGGAAACTGCTTTGAGCTGTCTGGTGGCGGCATCTCTACTGGTGATGATACCTCTGTTAAACACAGAACCACACAGCGCTCATTTTGAGTGCACATACTACCCTTAAAAAAAATAAATGAACGTCCTTGTGTTGTTGAAATTAACATCAATATTAAGTAAGTACTCATTAAAATTGCTTACCGTTTTCAGCCATAACGGGTCATGTGCTATCAACTACGTCCCTTTGATCTAACCGTTACGGCCTTCAGCATTTACTGATCGAGTGCTAAGAGGAATAACCGCTTACAGTAGGTTAGAGTTACCTGTACTGTATTTTTTAAAAATATTTAAATTATTTTTAAAAATTGAATGGAAAAGTAGTTTGACATGTATGATGCAAATACTTATGACTGTAATACTAGACCTAAATGATATATCTAAATAATACAAAATGGTTCTTTTGCGTCGTGTGGATAACTCCTGCCACGAACCAGAGAGCATTACCTCCCTTAGACTGAAAGCCTGCACGTGTATCCAAAACAGAATCGAAGGAGCAGCAGAACGTATTAGGTCATCACCTCCAAGACAGCAAAATGGAAAATCCAACTGACGTCGTGGTCGGGCAGCATCAGTTGCAAACTGAACATAATCAAGAAAATAACACAAAATTTCAAAACCTATTGTGTAAGTAGCTGAAAGTACAGTACATAACTAGGTTTGACGTCTAGCACTATTATTATTACTACTACCATAACAAAACACACTTACAAACGTATGTGTAGCCGTAGGAATTTAATAGTTTTTCATGTAGTCTTGTACACTTCATGCAACATGCACATTTTTGTAAATGTCTGCTAACTTTTCCCCATTTGCTGCTTTTTAGTTTTAGAGCGTGAAAAAGTATATGTTGTTTTAGCTCCGCTATCTTTTTAAATCAAGAACTTGACTGTGCCATTAGTTTTATTCCTCTGTATGTGTGTTTTTGTTTTTTTTTTATCTAAAAGTAAATGTGCAATCTGTGGCCTAAGTGATGCACGATACCGTTGTCCTGGATGCCACATGCAGACCTGCTCTGTGTCGTGCGTCAAGCAGCATAAACAGATCAGTGGCTGCACCGGCCAACGAGATAAAACAAACTACGTCCCGATCCGAGAGTTCACAGAAACACATCTTCTAAGTGGTAAGTGTTTAGGAAGACAGGTTGCAAGCTTCTTCAAGGAGCAAATAATAATAAAAGTACTATTTATATATCATAATCACACGAAGGAGCTTACACAGTGTATGTGAATACATTTACTTGAGAGAAGTGTATCTGGTAGTTTTGCAGAACTCAAGAGAGATTTCCTTTCCGCTAATACATTATCGTTATCGTGCAGAAGCATATCTAACTGTAAACATATTTACATTTACTAATATTTGTCTTCCTGTAGTCTCATAACCTTTTATTGCTTTATTATAGATTTCTAGAAAAAGATAAAATTGGATGTTGCATCAAAAGGTTCACACAACTTGTAATGTTGTTTGTTTTAAGATTACAGATTTCTAGAAGAAGCAGGAAGAAAAGTGGATATTGCATCAAAAGATGCACGTCGGTTTCACAGCAAGTCGCGGCCTATCAGGGTAAGTAAAAAAAAAACTAGTGACACATTTGAATTATCAGTACACCTGATGCCACATGATAAAAGTTTATTTGCAGAAACCAAAAAATGTCTGAAAATGGCAAATTTTTGAGTACAAAGAATTTTGTACATCGGCACATCATTTTCAAGTATCATATTTATAAAATATTTCTTTGCGCAGGTCACTACCTTCTTAAAGCATGCAAGACAAAGGGGTGTAGACCTGAGACTTATGCCCTACCCCATGACGAAAAGAAAAATCAACACTTCTATTTATCAATATGCGTGAGAAAATACCTTTTGTTAATAAATATACATTTATAACCACTAATGGATGTTGACCTTGTAAACATTGTCTCATATATTTGCATCTGATTGTTTTTGCTTTTGCAGCTTAAATTGTCCCTACAAAGAGAAAATAGTTACAGGTTTTCAAACAGTGGACATAAAAAAGGAGGTCATTCACAGAACATTATGACTTTTCAGGAATCATATTTGTTTTGACCAGTTGTGCTTACCTTTTACTAGTTTTGTTAATGTTTTTTACATCTTATTTGCAGATCCAAGTCAGTTCACTGGAGAGTGGAGTGGGTGTTTCCACACGAGCAGCTAACATTTATTGATAAAGGGTAAAACATCAACATTATGGATGTTATATAGCCACTTACACTTTATGTGTTCTTGGCAAGGCTTTAAAATATCTGCTAAGGTTCTATGTTTGCTCCATTAGTTTAGTTCATTCTTTGCTACTCCTCTAAGAGCGTAGGGCCGCAGGTGTTCTGTCTTTGAAGTTGGATTGGGAGTTCCTGTTTGTTGTTGATTCTCATCACTTTAACTCTTAGGCCAGTCTTCTCCGCTTCCTCTGATAGCATATTCAGTTTGGTTTTTGTACGCTGTTGCCAGTGAGATAGGAGACTAATGTCATCTGCAAAGTCCAGATCCCCTAGCTGTTTGGTGAAGGTCCGCTGGATATTGTTGTCTTAGTTCATCTTACTAATAATCCAGTTGTTTGCTCCATAAGCATAGTTTATCATAGTTCTTTTGTGCTTTGGCTGGCCAAATGTCAGGATGATATTCATCATTCAGGCAATGTCATTGCAGGTTCAAGGACAGCCAACTGTTGACAGAGGGTGTTGAAAGACACATACAGGCATATTTACAGTCCCATACCAGCAGCTGTCTTCAGGCATCCAATGCTGTGCAAATCCATCCGGACTTGAGCTTGTACACAGAAGAGGGAGGACACAGCTATCATATTTTAATGAAAGTGGAAGGGCTTCCTGGAAAAAAAGAAAGGTGAAATATTAACTTCAAAGATATAATGTTGTTAGACAAAAGAATTTTTTTTTAAATTACCAGTAAATGGTTCCAGATGAAAAGTTTTATGTTGTGCACCACAATATTTTTAGCTGTGAGAAGAGGATGGTCATATGGTCAGAGCACAGTCATCCGAGGTTGGAAGGGTGCACAATAGCCAGTTTGATATCCACATGGAATAGCTTACTTCTTCCAATTGATGCACCTGTTGAACTGATACCTGACCAATCAGAGTTTAGGAAGGACAAATATAGATGGAGAGAAGATGATCACCACCCATATGAAGAATTTTTTCTGTTGCAGGTTTTACAAAATGGATATTGACAAAAGTTTATGTGACAACCTGTGCGGGAAACGAGTCATTGAATTTCCCAGGTTGTTGGTTATACCGGTGCACCTGGCCAACACTTATCTCATTCTTTCCAAAGGTAATTGTTTTCTTATTTACATGGGAAAAGTGCCATATTCTGGTAGTTATTTTGCTTAGCCGTAGAGTAGAAAGTTGCTAGTCTAAGGCTTAGTCGGCCACCAACTAGAAAACTGTCTACTCAGTGTATGTGCACAGGGTATATAAAGTCTTTGATACGATTTTGAAATCTAAAAGTTACCTCTTAGGAATCCAAAACACCTGTATGAATCCATCTATGATCTCTGCATAGCCAAATACTTCGCCTGGTTCTCCAGCTCATTTTTTCTATGTGACTTTTTGGAACACTGCACAAACCACGTTTCTGACAAAGGGGTATACGGACTTTGTGCGCACCCTGTACCTGATATTACCAAAAAGGGGAAAGTAGCCAGAAGATTGGGCTCTGCAGTGCACATTCCATGAATGAGACATTGAATACCAGTAGCATTTAGCCTCAGACCCTTTACCTTACTTTACCTTTTACACCACTTTTCATGTGATTTTTTTTTAACAATTTTGTACGCCATTGGTAACAACTTACATGTCTTGCTGGTGTGTTTTTTTTAACAGAGGAAGAAACAGAACTTCAAAAGCCACCTCATTTGCAGCAGCAACACATCACATCACAGTGCTTGCGACCTCGCTACACAGAGGAGGAAATCTTTGATCCCAACTCATCAATTTACAGTGCATGAAGCTATATTGGTTGATCATTGTTTTCTCTATGATGGTCACTCATCATAAAAATGTGTACGCCACAGAGAGCAAATGCTTTAGAAAATTATGTGCACATATAGATGCTTATTTTTTTCTCACACCATGAAATTTGCATAGGTGTCACAAGGTTTCATGTTACTTCTAAATTATAAGAAAAATATATGCTATAAACAAAGGAGCGCTTAAACTGATGTGTCCAGGCAGGGTCATTTTAAGATATATGGTCTTCCTACCAAAGAACTCTGGCCAACACCTCATGGCTAGTAATGTGATAGGTAACCCAGTAAGTCAGACATTTCACCCTGCTTCCCTACCTAGGATTTTTAACAGCATTGTAAATAAAGTGAGAATACTTTTCACCTCTGCTTTTTTTCTTTTCTGGGCTTAGTGCATGCATGTGACTTGTGATGCAGAAAATAGTGTTTCACCCATGGCTGTAGTTCTTCAGGCTCAAGAAAATTCTGAAGATTTGGTGAATCTGCAGACCTGTTTGTACTTATACTGACATTGCTAACTGATAATGGGAAATTGATACCAATAGAAAAACAAAATTATGATTAACACTAAATTGAGAAATGTTTGAAGAGATAAATTGCTTTAAGTATCTGAGGTCCGCCCTTTTGAACGATGGCAGCTGCTTAGCAGATTTCCACATAAGGGTTGCAACTGTGACAGCAGCTGTGGCTAGACTGAACAGGACTAGGTCCATTCATCTCTTTGCAACTGTATAAGTTCCTCAGTTCCTGCTGCTTGTAGAAACAGAAAAAAAAAGAATGCCCGGCGTTCGAGACCAGTTACCTCTTCGAATTTTCTTCATGTAATGTGACACCAACAAATATGTACGAAGCACAGTCTCCACCTTTGTGGATTAGAACCCCAACAGTGCCGCAAGCTTGCCTGGTTTGACCATGTGACCCCGCATGACTGTCTAGATTGTCCTTCAAGAAATCAATGAATTATGATCTTATTCGTTTTGATGAGCATTTTAAAACGATGACAGGAAATGGGGCTTTGGTGAACATTATTAATACTGATCCCGATGTGAACAAATTCCTGAGATAAACACGATTCATGGGAAATAACTGGGAGTTCATAAAAATTATCTTTCCTAGTTCAGTCCCCTAGATTGTGTTTTTCGCATAAACATAACATGGCTGCTGCACAGAAGTGGGTGCCTCCTCTTCCACCCGGATGGGAAGCTCGATGGGATCCCAGCCAGCGGAAATAGTATGTTCACTTTAGTCGATGTTTATAGAAGAACACTAGCGTTCACTTTGTTTTTTTCATTGAGCCTGCATTCATTAACTGCCTCCAAAGGAATGCTAATATGACCATGGCATTGATTTGAAACAGTGTAATTTACAACAGAAGCATTATTAATCCGTCATAAAATGTGCAACTGGTAAACATCGTTAACCGCCACATATAGGTTCATGAAAGTAGGTAATATTTTAAGGTTTAAGGACTCATCTTATTGTATTGGACACAGGCAAGCAAAAGAAAGGCACTATTTAACCTTAATGTGTTTGATAGTAAAAGGCAAGGCAGTGTCAGAATCCAAACACTTATTGCGAAATTCAAGACGTTACTTTCCTTCTCTCCATCACACCTCCCAGCACCATCACCATATTCATTGTAAGTCCTAGTTTATCGTGTTACAGGATTGACATGACTGAGATAAGGTGGAAATTGGTTACAGTTTAAAGAAAAATAATTTTAAAATGATCAGTTTTTTCAAAGGATCGGTATATGCTAGGCAGATGTATAAGCACACATGAGATATTGCAGTGCAGTTTACAATGCATTTCATTGTAGGTATAATTTTAATACTTGGTCAATT